>NC_031774.1:37888914-38105430 GCF_001522545.3 Parus major | reverse complement strand
GCCTGGGCCTCGGACGGGCCGCGCTCCCGGGCAGCGGGTGGCACTGCCCGGGTCCCGGACCCCCGGTGGCGGCGGCTGAGGGCGCTGGAAACCCGCGGCCGAGGCAGGCAGGGCCCGGCCTAAACGGGTGCGGCGCCCGGCCCTCGCTGCTGAGGATGGTGCTGCTGAGAGGGCACGTCTGGGCCTCCCAGGAGAAGCAGAGCACGGCTCCTGGAGAGGAAGAGGTGCTGTGGGAAAAGGGGGTGCCCTACCTTGGGCCGGTCGGAGGAAGGAGGCCACTTTTCCGTCACGGTTGAGGACTGGAAGAGTACTTTCACTCAGCAAAAGCTCAGAAGCAAATGTTGAGGCGGTGCAGTGCCCTCATCAGCCTGGGCCCTGTTCCCGAGGGAGAGGAGGGTGAAATGCCATGTTCTCTCCCCTGAGCTCCGGGGGCACGGGCGCGGGAGCGACCGCCCCGACGGGGGCTCCTCCGGGCGTGTCTGAGGGGACCCCCACAGGCTCTTCTAACTGAGAACTCAGCCACAGGGGCACAGAACCGGGGCGGCTGTGCCTGTGTCAGAGGCGGAGGGAGGGAGGGAAAACAGCCCCCCGATCGGACTCCTTTGCTGTGGGCTCCCCCGAGAAGGAGAGGCGTTACCGGCGCTCAGCGACCCCTGCTCCCGGAGCACCCAGGATCCCTCCCCGTCCAAAGCACCCGGCTCTGGCCACAGACGGTTACTGTTTGCCCGCTTGAACAGGGAAAGATTTCAGGTTGGAAACAGACGGGAATAGAGATTTCTCATCTTGGGGAGAATGTGAGGGAGGCTGACGGGGTCCCACGGTGTTTTCGGCGACCCGCTGCACAGACTTGGGCCAGTGTGGAAAGCCGGGTATGAGGGACCCTCTGTAGAAGACAGATCCGGGCTGCACGGTATAGAGCACGGAATGCATACCGATGCCGAGATAACCTCACAGCTCATTCCCGATCTAAACGCCTGGCCCGCGCACTGGCACTGCCGAGAGAATCTCGTCCAAAAGACCATGATATTTCCTGTAAAATCGAGTAAAACCCTGCAAGGCAAACCGAAGGACCGGCAGATGCTGCTGCTGCCGCAGGCGGAAACTTAGACCGGAACGGACTGAAGCAGCGCTCCGCGTTAGAATGAAAGCCCCCGCCGCTTGCCTCGGCCGCCCGGGCCACGCGTGGGACGGAGCCTGCGGGAGGCGCTCCCGGGCGGCGCTGGGCGACGGGCGCCAAGGAGCTCCGCTCCCGTGAGCAACGCCGTGCCGGGACCAGCTCCGCTCCCCGAAGTGCTGCGGGAAGCCCCTTCCCAAGGCCGAGGCCACTCGGCCCGGCCAGACAGCCCCGAGATTCCCAAAACCCAGACCTCTACTGAGTGACCTTTGCGGGGCCCAGCTCTTCCTAACAGCGCTGGTAACACGGTGTCCCATGAAAGTCCTGCCCCCGCTGCACACAGACATATTTCGGTAGTATTTAGGTCAGGTTTTAAGTTTGCACCCTTGGCAGAGCGCACTGGAGGAGCCAAGACCTGAGACCCTGACCCCATCTTGCCGGATAAAGCAGAGATCACCTCAGCCTGCACTTTCTCCAGGTTGCACTAACAGCTCACCCTGGAAAACATTTTAAAAATAAAAAAATAAAAAAAAAATAAATAAAAAAAAAGAAACAAACAACAAGAACAAAAAATAAGTATACAGAAACTGTTGCTACTCGAACCACAGCTGGGGAAAGGCACTGTGTAATTTGGGCCAGTGCTACTGACCTGACTCCTGAAAAACCCATCAGTTAGGCGCGACTGGAGAGCTCCTGGCTACTACACAGCATCCCGCATCCTAGGAGAGTGCTTCTCTGCTGAGCCTGCTGCAAAGGATACTGATAAATCCCTCTGGACTCGCAGAGCATCCCACACAGGGCTTCACTACATAAAGGCTCAAGTGCAGGGCAAGGGCAACTACTGAAATACCCGCTTTTTCCTGTGGTCGTGGGCAGAGGCGTCCTGACCCTCTTCTGGACTTAAGGGAGGATTTTCTCCACCAGGGCTGCACCACAGCAACAGGGCTGAAGAGAATTTCCAGCAGCAGCTAGCTCTGACTCGGGCTTGCTTATTATAAATCAAATGGAGAGAATCTAAGCAGATTAAGAGAGGATCCTGCCTGTGCTCTCACCTCTGGGAGCAACCTCAGGAGGGAGCTGAGCCCTCAGCCGGACAACAGGAGGCGCTGAGGCTTTGCACAACCCCCGGCTCCCCTCCCCTCCCGGGCCTCGGGCATCCCAGCCGGGGCGGCCCGGGGGCGGCCGGCCGGAGAGCGGCTTTGCCGGCTCCACGTTTGCTCCGCCCGGTGAAACGCCTCCGTGGTTTGTAGCAGCACCCGATGAGCGTGGCCGGCTTTGTGCCTGCCCTTTTTTCCAGGTACGGAGTGACCCAGCGTGGGTTGCCCGGCGTCCTGTCGGGTGTTGCTCCCGCGGGGTTGGGCTCTGGAAAGCGAGGCAGCACCGCCCCGAGGTCACCCAGCGGGGGGGTACTGCCAGCGGGGTCGCTGGGGCAGCTGCAGTCCTGCCAGCATCCCTACATGCGGCTGTGCTCTAGGGGGGAACCGCACTCCACAGACCTCAAATATTGAAATGAGCAAACCACCACCGAAGGTTCTCTGTTTTCAGACATATACAGTGCTTCCATTAGGAAAAGAGGGAGGGTGCATACATGAAGACCGCAATTTTAATATTTCTTAGATATTCCACTGGGGTTTGTCCCAGTTTCCATGGGTGTAGTTTGACCGTTTGAGAAACCAGGGGTCTAGCCAGTGCTTTTACATATTTTATTTCCTTCAAGACATATTTTCATATGTTGTTCCTCTCTGCTGATTCCAGAGTTTTGTCTGTTTCAAAGATTTGACTCAATTCTGTTGCCAGAGTTTAAAAAAAAAAAAAATAAAAAAAAAATAAAATAAAATAAAATAAAAGAGAGAGGGAGAAGAACAAAGAAAGGGGTAATAGAAAATGCATTTAAAGAACAAGTTAAAACATATTTGTAGAGGCAGAGAGATGCTACATCTCGTCATTTGAATCCTATGTCTCTATAAGAAACTTTAAAATCCTGTTTGTGAGGGTGACATTTCCACAGATCACTCGAGAACAAGTTACTGTGGAAGCAGCTGTGTCCATGCTGAACGATAAACACATCAAGCTGAAATTAAGACTCATATGTGTATTACAGTTTGTGTGGTATAATGTGCAAGCCTTTTTCAAAATCCCAAGAAGCTTTATTTCTCCTTCAAAATCCCACTGTTCGAACAGTTGTTTGGGTTTGGAAGGGGGAAGGGTTGTTAGTTGTTGGTTGGTGATGTAGATTTTTTTTTGGTTTTGACTTTTTGGTTTTTGTTTTCTGCTATGAGGTGATAAAAGTTCTAGTAGCTATGTGGGAACGAACTCACAAGGGATAGGATAAAGAAACCCAAGAAAAGTCCGTGGTGTTGACATAGGCTCGAAAAGCCGGACAGGGCAGAAAATGTTTGATCCCTCTGCAAAGACTGAGAGATTCTCTCCATAATAATAAAAAGCTTTGTCCAATGTCAGTTTGTTTTATCGGTGTTTTTTACCTTTTACCAACCTGTGTAGAAGCCTCCTCCCCTGTTCGTTGTGAGAAATCAGGTCAATAAGCAAGAAGTTGGAAATGAGATACCCACTACCTATTATTGCTGCTCCTGAGCGTCTGGCAGGAGATTCTTTCTCTGGGAAGAGAAAGCTTCCAAATGAGCCTTCTGGGCTGAAGGCTTTCCACAGTAAAGATATAAAATGGTTCTAGTGACTCACCTGATGTTTGCCAAGTGGAGGTTAATATCAGTGGATCCGCATTCAGGCCTCTGTCCGTATTCATTGGGAACCTGTAGTATTATGTCTCAGCACGGTGACTCACATGGTTTCTGAACATAAGGCACCCGATCTAAAAACAATATCATTATCACCATCTACACAGGACAGCACCCCGTTTGAAGGGCTAGTTTAGCCCGGAGGAAGAAGCGGGTAGGGTGGGGGGAGGGCTGGGAGGGCTTTGGGGGGCTGGGAGCCGAGCCCCCTGCTCGCAGTCCGGAGCGCCTGATCCGATCCCCTGCTCCGAGAGCGATGGGAACGGGGGGTGCCGCGGCAGGGCCTGGAGGTACCTGCGAGGTAACCAACTGTGAAGTGAGGAGCGGGAGAGTGGGGGAACCTGTGGACTTCAAGACTCGGGACTTTGAAGCACGTCCCGGCCATCAAGTTAAAGGAGCATCTACCGGCCTTTAGTAAATATTGCCTCTAATCTCAGGGCTTTAAGGCTGGATGGCCTTTTGCGTTCTCTTCAAATAGAGGGGGCTGCCCTTCCTTCATCTACCTCATTTCATTTCCCCCTATCCCTCCTAGCATTTGTCCTGTCCACCTGAAAGGGTGGTCGTGCCCGTCCCCCGTCCCATCCCGTCCCGCCCCCCGCCCCCCTCTGTCCCCCTCTCCCACCTCTGTCTCTCCTTCTTTCCCCACAAGCTTAAACCAATTACGCAGCTTTGCAAATAAAGTGCCGCCCCGGGGGGAGTTGCAGGCGAGGGGGACTGCCTTGTTTGCAGGTGCATCTCCGGCTTTGTAGGTGCGAACGCCTTTGTGCGGCGGACAAATGGGGAGAGGAGGAGGAGGAGGTGGGTACTTCTGCGACGTAAGATCCACATCAGCTCAACTCCACTCACATCCCAGCCGCACTTCCTCACTTTCTCAACTGTCTCGCCCCACACCGCTCCCTGCCTCCTTTTTGGCTGGTTATAGAGCAGAATTCAGCACCCCCCGCCCCTCCTGAGAGCTGGCTTCCTGCTAGGTCGGGCTTTCGGGCTCTTTTCCTACTGCCCGTCGCTCGCTTGCAAGAAGGCTGGATGGTTACACCGGGCAGGTTGGCTCCATAATGTTAGGGACTGTGAAAATGGAAGGGCATGAAACCAGCGACTGGAACAGCTACTACGCCGACACTCAGGAGGTGAGTAAATCCCAGGGTCTGTCTTCGCTGCTGCCCCTGTGCAGGGGAGGGGAGGACCTGGGGGTGGCTAGGGGTCTGGAGGGGGCAGCAATCGGAGGAATCGGTTTGCAGTCCAGATCCTGCCAACGCAAACGTACCTCCCCCTCCCTCCGGCGCCGAAACTGGCTAGGCTTCCCCAAGGAAAACACAGCTTCCAGGAGCCCTGGAGGCGTTTGGGGAAGACACGGGGCGGCTGCGAGCCCGCCAGGAGGGCCGGGGGGCCGGGGGTAGCCCTTGATCTCATCTAAGAGGCGTAATCTTCTCTCGCGGAGCGCACAAAAGCACCCCGTAAACTCTTGGCTCGGGGCAGAGCACTCGCCGCGCCGCCGGCACCCGGCTCCTTCCCGGCAGATGGCAGGGGCCGAGAGATACGGACGCCAGCGCGTCCTGGTCGTGGGCAGCGCCTTCCCCGAGCTTCTCGGCGGGACCTCCGGCCTCTGTACTCGCCAGCACCGGGCCCTCACCTGTTAAAGCCGGGGGAAAGGGAAGGAGGGGGGAAAGCAGCCGTTTGTCCGTACTTTGCGGACGGGCTGCCTGCGGCGTGCGCTGCTGCCGCGGGCCGGCTGGCGGCGCTGCCGGGAGCCGGGCCGGGAGGGGGCCCGCACCCCGACCCGCCGCCCCCCACCCGGTGGGGACCCGCTGCGGACCGCGGCACCCCGGAGGCGCTTCCGCCCCCCGAGCCCGTTTGACAGCGCCGTGCATATGGAAGAGGAGAACCGGCCCAAGCGCCCACAACTGCTGAGAAGGAGAGGGCCACGGCAGAGCCCGGAGCCTTCCCCCGGCGCGCCTCGGCCCTGTGGGGCCTGGGGTCCGCGCTGTGCCTCTGAGGCTCTGCAGCGGGGGTCCCGGGAGAAGGCAGCTCCAGGCAGCACGGCCAGCGGCACCGCGGATTCCCGCTCGGGAAGGAGGCGTTTTGAGGAAGTGCGGCGGCGAGGCAGGCACCTGGGTGTGCGCACCCGGGCATTGCATCAGCATACCCGGACACACGGCTCCACAGTCCCCACGCCTCGTCCCGCACCCGGAGCTGGCTGGCACACGCGCCCATAGGGCCACGCGGACAGAGGCAGATACGTGTCACCCGGCTGGCATCTCCTTTAATAAAGGAAAGTCGGCTAAGGGCAAATAAGGGTCATCCTAATTATGTGCCGTTTCCAGAGTCATTTTTCCTCGCTATATGCATTGTCCACAAACATAGTTAAGCAAACTTTGCTTTTGATATTTTTTTAAACTTCAATCTTTTCTCATCTCTTGCCATTTAATTTGAATAACTGCATGGCTGCAACGTGGGAAACCCAGCCGTATTCTACCATCTCATGTAATTAATTTGATCCTCTAAATTAAAAGTGCCTTTATAAGTTCGTGAAATTTGTGGGGATCAGAAATGAGTTTTTTATATTTAACCGTTGCTTAAATCTCCTTTTCTTAGTCATATTAGCTGCAGTTCGAGAAAACTGGGAACGTCTTTCTCTCTCTTGTTAAATCAGATGCCCTAGCGGAAAGCACAATTTCAGACTCTCCAGTTCTGCTTCTTTTAAGAGTTGTGTTATGTGGTAGGGTGCTACAATTTTTTTCCACGTCGTGCAATTCTAGAAAATCTCATAGAGAAAAAGTTCAGGCTTTTCATACTTTGGGAAAGTTTTGGGTTGATTGGTTCGTTGTTTGTTTGTTGTTTGTTTTTTTGTTTTTACTTTAATTTAAAGACTGTTTTGATGCAAAATATAGACAAGGGGGAAGCTTTCCACAGATAAAATAGGCCAACAAGACCTGTTTTGTTTGGGTGAGGGTTTTTAAAATTATTTTGCCGCCAGACATTATTGCATCTTGTATGTTTCTTAGAAAAGAAATTTAAATTATTGCGGGAAGGGAGAGATGCGTGAGATTTTTCTGAGAAAATACGAGCAGTCTTTCTCCTCGGCGCAAACATTGTACGCCCACCAATTTCAATACTCTGATGAGTTTAACTATTTAACTAGAGAGAACAGGACACAAAAACAACAAAATACGGGAATGCGCCGGAGAGAACACGTCCTCCCGGGGCAGCCTGAGCGCGCAGCCGGCTCCGGGAAGGTGTGGAGCACCTCAGGGAAGACGGTCGGTCCGGGCATCCCTCTGATCCCGGCGCAGCCCGCGCAAGCTGCGACACGCCGGTAAACCGGGAGAGCGTCCGGAGAGAGAACCCCGGCTCCGTGTCTATTTATAAATGCATATAAATAGGAAATAGACCTTTTCGTGGAAACAGCTGCCTTTCCGTGCGGCTTTGGGGAAGATTTTTCCCTGGTGTCGCGGGGAAGAGGCCGGCGTCCCGCAGCAGGACGTTTGCACGGCTGGCTGGGCCAGGCGGGCGGATCCGGCCCCTACGGGGTCCTGCCACACCTCTCTCCTCTCTAACTCCGTCTCTTTGTCTCGCTGCCCTAGGCCTATTCCTCGGTGCCCGTGAGCAACATGAACTCGGGGCTGGGCTCCATGAACACCATGAACACCTACATGACCATGAACACCATGACGACGAGCGGCAACATGACCTCCAGCTCCTTCAACATGTCCTACGCCAACACGGGGCTGGGGGCTGGGCTGAGTCCCGGTGCCGTGGCCGGTATGCCGGCAGGCTCGGCGGGGCCCGTGAACGGCATGCCGGCCGGCGTGGCCGCCATGGGCACGGCGCTGAGCCCCGGTGGCATCAACGCCATGTCTGCCCAGCCTGCCCCCATGAATGGGCTGAGCCCCTACGGCGGCATGAACCCCTGCATGAGCCCCATGGCCTACACCCAGTCCAACCTCGGCAGGACACGGGACGCTAAGTCCTTCAAGCGGACCTACCCCCACGCCAAGCCGCCCTACTCCTACATCTCCCTCATCACCATGGCCATCCAGCAGGCACCCAGCAAGATGCTGACGCTGAGTGAGATCTACCAGTGGATCATGGACCTTTTCCCCTACTACCGACAGAACCAGCAGCGCTGGCAGAACAGCATCCGCCACTCGCTCTCTTTCAATGACTGCTTCGTCAAGGTGGCCCGCTCCCCCGACAAGCCCGGCAAGGGCTCCTATTGGACCCTGCACCCCGACTCTGGCAACATGTTTGAAAACGGCTGTTACCTCCGCCGGCAAAAGCGCTTCAAGTGCGAGAAGCCGGCAAACAGTAAAGCCACTCAGGAGGGCAGGAAAGATCAGGCCGGGGCCTCTAGTTCAAGCTCCAACTCCCCCCTGCACAGAGGCCACAACAAACCTGCGCAGCTGGACACGGCCACCTCTCTCTCCAGCTCCAACCCGTCCACCAGCCCCCAGTCTATGGACCACAGTGGATCAAGCACGGAGCTAAAGACCTCGGCCTCGGCCGCCTCTTCCACCATCAGCTCTGTACCCACCTTGGCCTCCGTCCCACACCCCCCTCACTCATTAGCCCACGAACCCCAGCTCCACCTCAAGGGTGATCCCCACTACTCCTTCAACCACCCGTTTTCCATCAACAACCTCATGTCCTCCTCGGAGCAGCAGCACAAGCTGGACTTCAAAGCCTACGAGCAGGCGCTGCAATATTCCTCTTACGGGGCCAGCATCCCCGGCGGGCTGCCCCTGGGCAGCGCCTCCATGGCTGGCCGGAGCAGCATCGAGCCCTCGGCCCTAGAGCCCTCCTATTACCAAGGTGTGTATTCCAGACCCGTGCTAAACACCTCCTAGCTGTGCAACCCCCGCCGCCGGGGCCGAGACCCCTCCTCCCTTTCCTGGCTTCTCTCCCCTCTTTCCCTGAGACAGACCAAGGTGTTTCTGCACGCTGCGTGCAAAGGACTGTTACTTTTTAATTGTCTCGCAACGCATTGTGTGTTGTTATGATCCACCACGACCTCCTGCAAAGCCGGCCGCGTCCCGCTTGTACATACTCCCTCCATCCCCCGCCGCCCAGCCCCTCTCCCCGGAGACCTCCCCAGCCTATGCAGGGTGTTATTAAAAAGAAGAAAAAAATGTTGAGCTTGTAAACTACTTGTTTGTGCTTTCCGCCCCCTCGTCTCCCTCCCTTATGTGTTCTATACTCTCATGTAAGTTTACAGGTATGTGGCAATACTTTAACAATACGGAGATGAAGAAGCGAGTAGACATTTAAGACTTTTTTTTTTTTTTAATTAAAAAGGCTTTGAAGGACAATACTGCTGTGAAGTAGCAAAACACTAAGAGAATCTCTAAGCAACAAGAGAACTATTTACTTTCTCGGACCATCCTTTTGATACTTGCAAAATAAACCTTCGGCTACTACAACCCGCATAAAACCCAGATGCTGTGGGCCGGATCCTGCACTCCCGAGGGGACCAACTGGAGCTTTGGAGTGCAGGATGCGACCCTTGTCTTTTGCCAAGTGTTTTCCAAGTGTTTTGGGATGTAATATAAAGTTACAAGAGGTCACAGCCAGTTGGATTTTTTTTCCTTCCCATCTGTTACTGAAGATTCTAGTTCATCAGGAACTCTCATCAACATGTGGATGACATACTTATTTAATTTGTCTTCATTGTGTACCAGCTAGAACTGTGTATCTATAACCAGGTTATTTCCCCCCTCCCCTAGGAAACATTGACTACTACACTGATGCAAGGAAAAGAGGACAACTCTGTCTCTCCCCCCTTTTCAAACTTGTCTAATATTTTTTTTTTTGTGTGGCCGTTTAATTATCGCCATCATTAGCTTATTTCATCCAGTGTTATTGCACTTTCCACAGTTTTACACGGTATTAGCATAGCCAGACGGGTTTTATTATTATTCCTGTTCGCTGTTTCAATGTTCTTAATTTATTGCATGGTTTATATTGTTTTCTTTCTTTACAGCTGGAAATTGCTTTAAATGACCGTAAAAAAATAATTACACGTGAATTTAAAAAATTTTGTTAATTTTATAAATGTGATTGTAATTGAAAAAAATATTTTGATTTAAAACGATAACTGAGAATTTAATGCGTGAAGTATGTTTTTGATCATTTGCAGTTAAGGACTTTAAATAAATCAAATGTTATCAATGAAATACTTCTGCGATTTTCTTACAAAATTTCTGGGGCGGGTTACGGAGGACGAAGCCATGTGCAAGGAAATCAAAACGTAGTGCCTAAGCGTGGATGTGAAGAGGAGAGATTTGTATGGCCAGGCTTGTGCAGAGGGAAGGCGGGGGACGCTCCCGCAGGGTGTGCTTGCGGGGCGCTGCGATGCCACCGGCCTGTGAGGCTGAGTGTGTGGTAATGTCCTTTATTTTATATTTTTCCCCCTAATTCACAGTGTTGGGATATGTTGAGGGGTGGCAGGAAAAAGCCGCCCGAGGCGATGTAAGCTCCTGGGTGTTTTGAGGCCAGGGCTGCCGGGGCGGCTGCAGCCACACTCGGCGCTTCCCCGTCAGACGGGACAACGCCCGCGGGGAACATCACCAGGGTGGCTCCGGGCCGCTGGAAAGGCCCGGATCCCGCTTCGGAGCTCTGCCTCGGAACCATCCGTGGGAACGACACCAGCAGCCGCGCCGGGAGCTCTGGTCCCCAGCAATAGACTTTGTCGGGGGAGGGGAGTTTAAGTGTGAACGGATTTCGCTGTGCCGAGTCCTGTTCGTACACGGCCGCCAGATAAAAGAAGTGTGCAATTCTGGGTAATTATCACATAATTGCCCCCTGACAGGTTAGGGACAGCGGCGACAAGCTAAATTAAGGTTCGATTTAGAAAAGAAACGCCAAGCCAGCGTCCCAGAAATCTTACCACATTCCTCCAGCACTACTACCCAGCTAAAAACGGGTGGAAAAAATAAAGTCTTGGGAGAGTCCCTCTGCTTTGCAAGTGGGGCCGGATCAGCGGTGAACCGGATCGGGGATGCTCGCACGGCTCTCCCGGCGACACGGAGCTGTCTCCCGCGTCGTGCTGTGCCGTGCGCTTGGTCGGGCGGGCATTTACCGTAGGTCCCCCTCGGTTGCCGCATGCGAGTCCTGCAGCTGGGGGGAGAGGGCTCTGTCCCCGTCCCCGTGTGCGGCCGGTTAGCCCACGGCCCGACTGTGTGGCACCTTTGCCTTTGAGTGTCCCGAAATGGCAAACATCAACAGGCCCCCCGCAGGCAGGGGCAGCTCGGGGCTGCTCGGCACCGAGTCTGGGCAGGCGGATCCTATTTAAAGCCCCGCTTCTTCTGCCAAAAGGAGCTTCGTGAGAATCGAGACAGGATGAAGCCAATTTTCAGCAGGACTTCACTTGTCTCCCGCAGACTAGTCTATAGAGAATATGCCATTGCAGAGTGGAAACATTGATTTAATGCCTTGGGCTTATACACGGAAAATATCAATCGACTGACAGCGATAAGGCAGCAAGTTTCACATATCAGCTGAGGAGCACAGACCGTGTGTAATGGAAATATTTGGGGCGTGGGTAATAAAAGGGTTTAAGCGGACCGACGCGGCTCCAAACCTCTCAGAGATAAGGAGCGGAGCCTGTCACGGATGCAGCGTGTGCCCTTTCGCCACTCGCCATCAAGATTATATTCCTCCCCTTTCTTCTCGTAGGGAAATGCTGTCTGCGGTGGGCAACGAGCCGCTGACAAGACAGGGATGCAGCTCATGTTAAAAACGCGTGTCCCCGGAGCAAAGCACGCAGCATTCCGCCATCAGTTTAAGACATGGAAATCAACAGCAGGGCGAAGAGTCCCGTTTTACGTTCCGCTCCTAGCTGCCGTGCTGCTGCTGCTTTAATCCTGTGCACAGGGAACCCCGAGCCAGAGTGCAAAAATAAGCTGAAAATGGGCTCCACAAGAAGAGGGTGCGTCCCCCCCCCGCCCCGCAATGTGTAGAGAGGAGTTTGCGAGCATCTCCTTCCAGCCGGACCGGTCGCTCTGTGCTAGAAGGGAAGGAGCTGGCGGGAGCGGGGCTTTTGCCCCTGTCAGAGATGGTGTCTCAGCCCCGCGTCCGGGACAGAGGCAAAGCTGGAGCCCGCCAGGCTTCAGGTTCCAGGCTCCGACCGACACCTCAGTTTATAGGGGGAACTTCGTCTTTTCCTGCTCGGCAATTACCTCCGACCGGCCACGTGCGAGGGAGCGAAAACAGCTCATTTAGCGTCATTAAATACAAGCGGGGAGTAAACCGGGGCGGCGGGGGATTTCTGTAAAGATTTACGCGGAGTTTGGGCGGTGAGGAGGCCCACGGCCCGGGACGAGGGGGAATGTTGGGTGTGCCGGCGGGGCAGGTGCTGTCGAGGCGACGCGGCGGGGACCCTGCAGCCGGGGGCGAGGGGACGCGGAAAGGTCCCCTGGTGCAGCGGAGCCCTGCTCTGCCGCGGGGTCCCACAGTCCTGCACCCCCCGGCAAGAGGGCGCGATGCCCCTGCGCCCCCCATCCGTGGCACCTCCTCGGAGCACCTGCGAGCAGCACCTGCCCTTGGCAGAAGGGAAGAGTCGGTGAAATAAAAGCAACTTCAGCCGCCCAAGTCAAGCGGGAGAAATAAAATCACAAGTAACCGCTGGGTTGTTTCCTGAGTGCGAATGGACAACACTGACATCTACATCGGCAAACAATCGGAGGATACACATTGTTTGGAAGGAATAATTTGAAATGTTCGGGACTACTAAAAGAAGAAAAATTACCGGACAGTTTTATATTTGAATCCTATTAGTGTCAATAAAACATGAGTAAATCGTGAAAGAACGGAGCGAGAAAACATTTCAGACATTGGCATAGCTTCAAAAATTGTTTTGAAATGTGTTGAGTAGGTATTTTGTATTGGTCCGTCAGTATAAACACGAAATAAATTAATTCCCTTGCTGTAACGCCAACTGGTCTTTAGAAGAGCATTTGCCTCGCTTTTTTACAGAAATAACGTAGATAAAACACCTGATTGCGATAACAATGCACTTTGTATGGTTTCTTTCCTGTTTTGATGAAACGGAATCTAGGCATATATGTGTGAGCATATGTGATTAATCACTCTGAAAAGAACATTTTAAAATCAGAGCCTTAATAAATAAATAGATTTCGTGTGCGTTTTCGTGCTAAATTTAATTCGTGAAGAAGCAAATTATCCTCATATAAACATGGGGTATAAAGTTCTCTCGGGAGGAATGTAGATGCATATATTGTATATATTAACATACATATAATTAATATGTATTTGTTTCCAGGGGAGGCAAGTGGAAATATACATAATACACAATGACCAGGCAAAAATCACAGCACAATAGTGCACAGAGTTTGACCGGAGTAAAGAATGTACACGTAAGTCTCCGCAAAACTCCCACGCTGCAATATTGCTTAGGAAATATAGGAGAATGGTTAATAGCTAAAATCAAAATGCAATTAGTTTAATTATTTACATGTCAAAGGTCGTGCAGCAAAATGGCTCTTTTCTTCTTCTTCTTGATGCTAAGCCAGACTTCTGAGCTCCTAGCAAAGGTAGACTAATAATATTTTTGAAATATTTTGTACGTTTTCTGCAATCTGTAGTTTCGAAAGGTCTGTTTCAGCGGGAGAAAATAATTGGGGGAAGAGAAGAGTGGAAAAGGGGAGGCGATAAGAAGAAAACCTGCCTTTGTTCCCTCTGGTTATTTTCTAATAATTATTCTGACCATTGTGACAAAGTAGCAGTTAAGGATAGATTAGTGTAAATAACGTCGCATTTCGCTTGCAAACCTTACAACTTTCTGGCCCAAGCCTTGCCATGGTGTTTGTTTCTCCTCTTTACCTCAAACAGAAACTCATTGAGATTTCAGATCTTTGAACTTTGGACAGATCAAACTGCCAGCGCTCACCTTTGTCTCCAGTCATTAAGGTTTAAGGCATATGTAACCTCACGGCAGAATCCATTTGTCTTTATAAGGGAAAAAGGATGCGATGCCCTCTCTTTCTCCCCCGCTAAAACTCCTACATTTAGTTGAATTCATAGAAAGGATCATTTTCCCGAATGGCGCCTCTGCTGCGGTAGCATTGCTCGAATGGGCTTTGCTCAGGCGAGTTACTTTAGGGGAAGTTCGTCGTTGTTTTGATATTATTATTGTACAGTTGGTAATCTAATTTTTTTTCACCATGAAATATTCCTACACCTGCTCGTTATTCTAGGAGTGAACTACCAGCAGACAGGGTGGTGGTATTGTTGTTGTTGTTGTTGCTGTTGTTGTTGTTGCTGCTGCTGCTGTTGCTGCTGCTGTTGCTGTTGTTGTTGTTATTATTATTATTATTCCAGCCAGCAGGCGGAACACGCGCTGAACCGGAGCGTTGCTGTGTTCCCCCCTGCCCTGCGCCCTCGCAGGCTGTCCCCCCGCAGCAGGGACAGCTCTGAAGCGGCGCGGAGGCGACACGGCGGCGGGCGGGACGGGGCCCCGGTGTGCGCGGGGTACGGATGCCACTGAGCTCCCTGCACACACCGGGTCTCCCGCCCGGTCTCGGTAGCCCATGCCTTCCCCAGCGGACGGCGTTACCCTCCTCTGGTTCAGCCCAGAGGGATTTGGGACCCTCGTCCGCCTCCACGGAGTCGCCCGAGGGAATGGAGGGGGGCGGGGGGGTCCCAGGTGGACATGTTTCGGGTGATCGCATTTCTACTTCCGAAATCGGGCCCGTTCACACAGCACTTGGCAGTGAAAGAGTGTCGAGTCCGCCGTCGTCCGGTAGAAAAGCCAGCTCCATCATCTGGAGCGGGGGTATCCCCGTCACGGACGAGTCGCCCCTTGGCCAGGGGCGGTCAGGAAGAGGTGCCCTGTGCCCCCGGGGCTGGCACCCGCTTCAGTGAGGGGAGGGCTCCGGGAGCTGCCCCACGCCGCTGGGAGAGGGACCCGCGTGGTTCCGCTCCCCGCCAGGCTGTCACAGCACGGAGCTGCAGGCGTGCTCCCGGGGACTCTCACTTCGCTCCGAGCCCGCCCGGGCACCGAGGAGCGGGGCTCCCCGCCCCGGGAGTGGGATCTGGCCCTCTCCAGCCACCACGTCTACGGCAAATACCGCCTTGGTGCCCGACACCTCTAAGTGCTCCCTAATCATCTACATTTGCCATCTACTGCGCAATAGCTGAAATGTATTTCCCTCTTTATTCCTTCTATTTCCCGAGCCTGCCCGGCGGGTTGCTAACACACATTTCCTCCGCTTATGACCGACAGAAAATGTAAACATGTTGGTAACTAGGAGGTGGGCCTCGTTCTGCAAACCGGGATCTCTCCATAGTGACTCTCAGTAATGACCTCTTTAGCATAATAAAGCTCGGGGGGCGGGGAATCTCTGAACTGCGGGGCAGGAGATTGGAATAAGAGCATGTCTGAACTTATTCAAATGTATGCAACAAGTTTTCTAGTTCTAAGGTTATCTGATGTGAACAACAGACGTTTTTCTTCTTCTCGTTTTTCCTTGCCTGGTTGCTTTATCTAAGGAAGTACTTTACAAACTTCAGGTATGTCATTAACTTATATGAAATGGAAAGGGAGTAACAACAAGCGACAAAAGCAAGTCCCGACCCCACGTTTAGTCAGGAAAAAAAACAAAACCACCCTCTGTTCAAGCGCCCCGCAAACTAATAATACAGACTCTCGTTTAGAAAGGGGGGATGTCCTCCAAATGCGTGTCAGCAGACCTAACACCACGCCCCGGCCACCAAGAGCCCTAGCAGAACGAAACGGCGAGCAGAGGTGACCCAGCACATCTCACCCTTTTCCCCCTCAGCAGAGCCCCGGGTCGGTGCATACCGCCTGCCCCTCTCGGCCCCGTGGACGCACGAGCGAACCAAGAGCCAGGGAGAATATCTTCGTGTCTCCCTTAAAAACACTCCCATCGGGACATCGGTGTCCCAGAGGACGGGAAAAAAAAGGAGCCGCTGGACGGTGCAGAGCAGAGCTCTCGCCACCCCACCCCCCGGGCAATTGTTCCCTTGAGCCCCTATTAATGCGGGACATATGTTATCCACAGGCAGTAGGCAGCGGGAAGACTTCGCCATCTAACTTGTTGCTCAACTTACGAGGCGGTTCTCATCTTCTCATCAAAAGCCGCCGGTCTTTCTTCAGCCGTATGGACAAAAATGTGAACAACAATGCCCGCCTCCCTTCACTTCAAAAGCTGCCAGCGCAGAGGCTACCCAGAGAATTTTCTCTCTGCCTTTCATTCCCGGTTTGAAAAAAGGCACTACAGGGCCAAGGCGCTCCTAATACTCTTTGATGGGGATTGAATTCATTATCTCCAATAACACAATTGTGCTTGGCCAACGAAAAGAGCAAAGTAATACTCATCTAGAATTAGAGAGCAGGGCTCAGAAGAAAGGGAGCGGGAGGGTGGTGAGGGGGTGCATTTCAAAGGAAAGGGGTGGGGGGGAGTGTAATGAGAAAACACCTATATCACAAATCGGCTTGAAAGGAGGGGGTCCCCAGAAGTTTAAATTGCAGAAGTGTATTAAGTGGCGGATTTTACGGCTCCAGGCATGTTGGTGGTCTGACTGTGCATTCCCCCTCCGCCGAGCGAGCCGACAGCAGTGGGCTTGGAGGTTCTTGACATTTCCCTCCAGGGATGCCCCCGGGCCCGGAGGGTTCCGCCGCTCCTCTCCGTGCCGCCCGTGTCCCGGCTCGGACTTTGCCCGGGTGCAGCGCAGTGCCAGCCGCCCCTCGCTGCCCGAGCTGACTTGTGCTGCTAGGCAGGTTCAGTTCTCTCCTCCGGCGTCCCCCGCCTCCTCCAGGGACCGCAGGGATACTCAGGAGCCTGTCCTAGGGCTCGGGGTGGGGTGTCTCAGCCCCATCTCAACCCGACACCCTCCCGAGCTACGGCAATGCAGCAAACCGAGGACAACTTCTTGTGGGGGCGGCGGGCGCAGCCCGGGCTACCCCTGGCCCAGCGGAGGAGGGAAAGTGATGGAGGAATGAATGAATGACGGAGAGGATGAATGAATGAATGAACGAATGGAGCGAATGAATGAATAACGCATACACAAATAAATAAATAATAGAGCACAAAAATCAACCGATTGGAAAACCGCTGTGTTAATATGAGAGATTAAAATATTTGCCTGTTTGGCTTCCAGCGTAAATGTTTTCTATCGGGTGTTATCCAAACAGGCTAATTTTCGAAGCCAAGCAAAATACAGCAGTGAGAGGCTAAAGTCACTGCGCGTACGACGGGCGGCGATGGGGCCCCGGGGGGGTGCATTACACGCGTGTCAGCGGGCACGGGGAGCGGCGCCGAGATGGGCTGGAGATGCCACCCCCCGTGTGTGACGCGTTTCTGCCTACAGGCAAACACACGTCCATCCCACCACCGAACCCGCTTGTGCTTCCAAACTTCCCAGCGCCAGCTGCAGGAGCCCCGTAAGAGTTTATGCAAGTGCAGAAGTGGGAGCCGCCGGAGCCCCCAGAGACGCTTTTCCGAGGCAATGCCCTCTAGGCGCTGGCAGTCACTCCGAAGGGGCCCAGCAAATCGCATCGGTCGCCCAGAAACTTCCTCAGAGGCTCGGAGGGACACCACGCTTCCCAACAGTCAAATTGCGCTCTGGGGAAGATGAGTTCTTCCACCCCACCCTAAGTGGGGAGCCTAGAACCTTAAGCTGGCCAGCCGAGTGTTTCTCTCTGGCAACAAGAAACCTCATCACCTTCGTTAGCAGGTTTGCCCCCAGAAGGGACACACTGGCCGAACGAGGAGACAGCAGGAGAGAGATGACCTCTTCCAGCCCCCGTGGGGGTTTCATCATGTGCAATAATGCTGACCCTGTCACCTTTCCTCTTACAAGACAAAGCTGACCTTCACAGGACTGGTTTCAGTGGATCCACACTCATCCTTTTAAACACTCCCCGGGCAGGGGGTAGATTTTTTCTTTTTTCTTTTCCTAATGAGTGTGACCGAGATTACATGGACCTCAGCAGAGTCCGAGGTTCAAGGATTTAGAATATTTCCCACTTTGTAACGTGTCATAGAGGTGTTGTGGGGGGTTTTTGCATGTTTGTTTTTTTATTTCTTTTTGCTGTTGTTTTTTTTTAAATTTTATTTTAATTTGAGGGGAAGGGGCCCCTTCTTTGTTTAAGAAATTTGGAATAAGGTGTTCATTCCCAGGAAAAACAGTATTAAAATACTTGTGCTTTCTGCAAAAGTAGGAGCAGACCTCACATTGTTTCTGCTGGAGTCTGTTTAGACCAAGCATACACATTAACTGGCTAACTAAGCATTTTACAGTTTGCAATTAATTTACCTCCCCACGCATAATGACTTCTCTGAAGTGTACATTAAATGACCGTATAGTTCATGTCCAAGAATTACTCTTTACAAGTCTGCTTACCTTAACGATCAATGTGCCATTTATACTTTTACACAATAGACTTTAATTGTTACAAGGCTGTCCTTTGGTCTATGTGAAATAATTTGTTTTGTGCCACAGCACAAACAGCGGATTAGGCGTTCAGGTAAGGAATAAGCAGCAGCAACAACTTAATTCCTAGGCAACAAAGATCCTGCTTTCACGCCAGATTTCTTTCTAGTAAAAAGCAGGACACAGCACCATCTCCATCTCCCAGGACCACTCAGACATTAGTTAGCTTGCATTTCTTTCTGGTTTAAATCTCTCCAGGGTTTCATGCCCTTCATCCCTTCCAGAGCAAAAAGTTGCATGTAATGCTATGCAGTGCTAAGTAAAAATAAACACAAGAGATTTGCCAAATTAAACAGAATTCCATTTTTTAAAAAAATCATGATTTAACAGGCAGAGGTCAAAAGCGGCT
Organism: Parus major; assembly: GCF_001522545.3. Classification (NCBI taxonomy): domain Eukaryota; kingdom Metazoa; phylum Chordata; class Aves; order Passeriformes; family Paridae; genus Parus; species Parus major. The sequence continues at coordinate 38,086,745 of NC_031774.1, read as the reverse complement.
CTGTAGATCTAATTTTTAGTATTCTGTTTTTCCACTGAGATTGGTACAAAGGTTATAGCATTTTAAACTATCACTTTCATTTGGAATGACAGCTGATTTCTCTCCCCCCACACCCTTGCAATTACCAGCATATCCCAAATTCAAGTAGAAATTGTAAAAACCAGACAGATTTACTTTATTTTCCAGTGGCTGGGCTCTGGCAGAGCATTGTGGTGGCCCAACCCTTGCCCCTCGCCTCTGCCAAGCAGTGGGTGGCTGTGGGACACACACGCCTGAGTTTCCTTGGGTGTTCCAGCAGAATGAACAACCTGTGTACACATGGCAGGCAAAGCCACTTAGAACATTTCCATCTTTGAAAATGAACCCAACAACAAATGGATCCTGACCTTCAACACTCCAGCTTTAGCCTGTCACAAAGCTAGCCCAGGCATTATCAGTGATAGATGAAATGGGGTTGGGGGTCCTGGGGGGTGTGTGTGTTGTGTGGGCTCCCACCACCCCCTTGGGTGTGGGGCACCATGGGGAAAGACATGGGCAATCTTAGCCTGGCTCCTCCATCCCCAGATGTCCTTGCTCATCCCCTCACCTTTCCAGGCTGCTGTCCCTTTGACAAAAGTGAAGGTGGGAATGACTGGCTCAGACCATGATCTCCTCAAAAATTAAACAAATACAAATGAGGGACATACAAGTTGATGTAGTAAACATCTTTTGCATGCCCGTATGAGTGCAAACCACTAGGTCAAACCCACTCGAGATCCAGGATGGTTAAGTGAGACAACCAAGAGGTGCATAGCAATGCTCTGCTGAATGAATGTTATCTTCAAATGCTTCTTTTTTTCCCCAACACAGTCCTTAGAACAAAGCCATCTGAGATCACCCTCTTAATACCAATAACTAAGGGAAGGAGGTGTTTAAGGTTGCTCAAGGGTGGCTGGGAGGACTCTGAGATGCAGATAGTTTCTTCTCTTCCATTACCAGCAGCATAGATTAGTGGTTCTCCTTCTGTTGCTCTTAGGAGTCAGGGGGAGACCAACCTACTGATGAGCTTCTTGCGCACTGGGACAGTCTCACACACAAGCACACGCACACAAACAAGCACAAACATACACACACAACTGGGCTCAAAGCTTCCCCAGGGGAGGGCTGCACTGAGAGGTCACCTGCTTAATGCAGGCTCCTGAGGAGACAACTGTGTGGGTCGCTGCCACGCTCAGGGAGGCTGGAAATACCTTAGTGCCAGAAGCAAGAGGTCTCCAGAGGTACTTCCAACATTTCGCCACCAGCTCTGTAACAGGGACTGTTGTTTTGCTCTGTTACAGAGAAGGTTACAGCCTATGGCTTCCTGCAATAAGTATATAAGACTAATTAAATAATAGGTGTTCAAGTGCTTCTAAGAGATACACAGCACTTTACAGGATGGAACTGCAAGAGATTTCAATATTTCTAAGCAGTAGTACAGATTTTTAAAGATTGGAAAAATGTATGAGTTTCCAGACCCACATTGACCCTATGAAAATATGTTTCTTTCACTAAAAATAAAGAAAGGATACAGTGTTTTTCACATATTGTCTTATAATAGGGTTATCTGCAGAGCGGTTCTTAAATTTTTGGCAGATATGTATTCATCTGAGAAGCCAGAACATTTCAGTCTACTGTGCTGGCTTAAAGGTTTGCTAACTCCTTTAAGTTTCTGGTAACATGCAAGATTTTAATATATATTGTCATATGTAAGTCATAAATATGTTCTCATTGTACATATTGTACATCATACTAGAAATGCTGGAATAGAATAAAAGCTATGGTATATATCAATCAGATAAGACATGCATGAAAAGGAGTAACGCCTTTTAAAATCTGTAATTTCAGAAGCAGGAAGGTCACTGTACTTAGCCAGGTGAATCGTTTGTGTCTGGGAAATCTAAGAACAAATAATCCAAATATATGTATTTTGGGTTGACTAATTCTTAGCGGTCAGTTCCTCCAGACTGCAACAAATACACAGCACACGTTGATGAGGTGGAGTACGACAGTGCTGTTCCCATGCCAGTAACCTTAGTAAGGAAAAAATAAAGGAGAGGGAAAACCACTGAAAAAACATTTTGAAAAAAGGGAAAAAAAATATTTTTCTCATTTTTTCCCTCGAAGTATCAATAACGCCTTTCAATATTGAGCTGCAAACCACAGCTAAACCGCTATGAAAATAGTCAATACACAGACACATGAGGACACAGAGCTCTTTAATTTCCTGAAGACACCGACTGGAGCTCTCCTCAGCTGCAAGGACCTGTGCTCTATAGGCTTTGCGGTTTGGCACAGGTTCAGCCTGAGCCAGAATGAGGGAGCGGGACACTTAGAAAATTAAAGATCTATGTAGGGAAAAAAAGAAGAATAACTTTTTCCAATATAACACCGCTTTAATTACAAATTTATTGCTCGGCTTACAAAACACAGGGGCGCCTCGAAATGCTCCGAGGAGGAATGAAAGCCGGGGCGGAGCAGCCGCTTGCCATCGGGGCGGGTACCGGGCTGCGCTGCCCCCTCCGCCCCTCGGTGTCCGAGCGGCCCCTCCCGGCGGGGCGGCTCCCGGCGCTGCCGCGGCCTCAGCGCCGGCCGGGGGACCCCAAGGTGGGATTCCCCGAGCGGGATTTCCCCCTCCCCGCCCCGCGCAGGGGCCCCGGGTGTGCGGGGCTTCCCACGACGGCGGGGGATTATCGGCCCCGGGACGGGGAGCCCGAGGAGCGCTCCCCGGCACGCCTCCCGCTGCAGAGTGCTGGGGTCGGCACAGGTGTCAGCCCGGGGCCGCGCTGGAAGCCACACGCACACAGCTGCACAGAGCTCGGCCCGAGTGCCCCCGGCTGCCGAGCCAGCTCCGGCCCAGAGCTGCAGGCAGCGCCCGGGCAGGGAATCCCCGCACGGCGGGCAGCGGCTGGAGCGCGTCCGCCCTCCGGGGGATTTACTCTTCCTCTTCCTCCTCCTCCTGTTCCCGCTGGCAGCCGAAGCCCGGAGCGAGCCGGAGGCTCCCGGGGCGCGGAGCCGCCTCCCCCGCGCTCCCCCCGCCGGCTGCAGCAGCCCTCACTCCCCCGTGGGGCCGCTTGCGCTCCCGGCCTCCGCTGAGGCGCCGGCGATGCAGCTCCCCGGAGGGTGGGTGTCCACTAAAACTGCCTACCTGTCTGGGAGGTTATTTATCTAGTTTTTAACTGTTCTTCTGGTCGGTGGTTTTCTTAAAATAAATGGAAGATCGCCCCCTCCCCCAATCGCCCTTATCTAAGCAGGGTTTAACTACATGCCAATGGCCCCCGCAATAATCATGAAATCAAGCCACCTCCATGCCAACGGGTTTGTCGTGTGTGTGAAAATGCCAGCCCCGTCGAGGGTGGATGTGAAATCTGATCTTGCTTCAGTCTCAACCGAAAGAAATGATTCATGCTTGACCGTGTCTCCTTGATATTTCTTATTTCGATTTTTCCTGCTTCCTCTGTCCTGTCTCCTGCTTGACACTCTTTCCAAGGGGTCCTTCAAACACTCGAGGGTTACAATAACAGGGCTATATGCAGTATTTCCTTGAAGCGTTTTCTAGGTTACCTAGAACAAAAAAAACCCCAAACCCCAAACAAAACAAAACAAAACCCCACAAACAAACAAACAAACAAAGCATTTTTCAAAACACCTCTTAAAAAAAACCAAAAAACAACCAGACAGCAGTTGTTAAAATAAGGGAGGTTACATGGCAAGCCACTGGTACATTTAACAGTGTCCTCTCTTTCCTTCTGAGCTGCACAGTATTTGGTTTTTATTTCAGGAAGCCATTGTGAATGCCTGATTCCTGCCTTCAGTTTTAAGGAGTTTGCTTCCTAGATGATGGATATTATTTTGCTAGCAGGGGTAGCACCGCAGGTTGTCCTCTGCCAGATGTCTACCACATCTGCAGGCAGGTGAAGGGAGGCAGCAGTTAGAGCAGAGGGCTGTGAGTGTGGGGGATTCAGGACTGTGAGTATGGGGGGTTCAGGCTCACACAAGAACCTGGAGAACCAGGGGGGTGGCCTGTGACTGTAGAGAATGACAGAAGCAGGGATGAGAATAATAAGCAATAAGAATAATAAGCAATGAGGGAAGAAAGGTTGAGGATGTGGAAGGAAAGGATATAAAGCAGACAGTAGGCAGGGAAAAGTGGACCATGTGGTCACAAGTCAGGAGGGATGCCAGGAAAGGGAGTGATGACTGCAGGGAGCAGATGGCTGATGGGGGTTAGGGGACAACATGAAGGTGGACCACACCTGGAGCAGCTGTCTGCCTTTTCTAGGAAGTAAAAAGTAACAGGAAAGCAATCTACTGGCTGTTGCCCCCAGCGCAGACAACAGGAGACATACAGTGGAAGTCCGCCTCCGAACAGCAAACAAGGAAGCTTGCTTTTTTATGTGTGTGTTTAAGGCTGAATTTGACCTTGAGCTGATGTCATGCAAATCAAGGGCTGTCTGCTTCCCTCTAAAAGGCAAAAAAGTCTAAGGAATCAGCTTGAAATGAAGAGCTATTTATGTTTAAACATCTCCTGGTTTGGGGAGTACAGAGAGGCTGACTCAGGGGCTTCAGAAGCTGCTGTCACCTTTGCCAGGGGTCAGAAATAGCCACTGCTGTTTATTTGCAATCCACACTAGGCCCTTTATAAACCTGTGGGAGGACAGTCCCAGATGCTGCACTGTGCAGTCTAAGGATTTGCAAAATGGGATCACCAGTGTTTCTTGGTATTATAATGTCACAGTGTCTCCAGGTTGGTTTCAAAGCATGTAAGAGCATGTGGAGAGCACTACTGCAAAAGTTACAAAGCTATAGGCAATAGAGACTCAGGTTAGATAAGGGGCTGGCTGGGTGGAGCTGGTGAACAATGCACGAAAGTGCTTTTCTTTCACTGATCTTGGTTCAAATTAAGGTTAAATTCCAAGGGGAGTGTATTTTTTTTTCCTTCTCCCTCTCTCAACCTCTCTCTTTCTCTCTCTCTCTCTCTCTCTCTCTCCCTCTCCAGGAAGAGGTTTTAAAGGCCATCATTTTCAGTTAAAAAAAAAAAAAAAATCACAAAGAAAGATACATGTTAATACAAATGTAGCATTCCACAGAGGGGAGCCAAGAGCTGCGGGTGTCGCACCCACAGCTTTTATTCAGCCAAAGCGAGTTCAGCAGTTTCAGCACCTGGCAGGAGCAGGATTGATCCTGCTGTCAAGAAATGGCTATAGCAAAAGCAAGACCGCTTACATGCCACAGAGTCTATAGAGAAAAAATGCTGATATACAGGAGTGGGAAAAGGGATTATGGAAATAATACACAGAATTCAAGTAATTTTTACTAAAACGACACCCTTCTTAATTTGTGTGGCTCAGAAATCATTACCTTCACCCTTGTAAAAAAGGTATATTAACATCTAATCTATGCAAGTATGTGACAGAAGGAACTAGAATATGAATTTTTCTATTGGTGCTGTAACTAAAGGAAAGTGCAACAAGGCTTCCAGGTAGCTACTCTTAGACCTACTTTTGTTGGAGTGAGGGGAGAAAAATAAAAAGGAAAGAAAGAGTTAAATCAACTTCTTCACAAAGCAAACTTCATAAAATTTATTTTGCAATCTGTCCATCCTTACTTTTCTGCTTTAGAGCTGGTGTTTTAGGGCACTGTAAGAAAGTGCAACAGATTCTGCATCCTCCCAAGATTTGAAAGCAGAAATGTGGTCTCTCCTGCGATAAGAGCTCCCCAAAGTGCAGGGGCAAAGGTGGCACACATTTAATGCTGGCTTTTCTTTGGTATGACAAGAGCTCTTGAAAGTCAGTGGGGAAATCTGTGGTGTTGATCCTGTGAGATAGGACAAATTTGCTATGGAAGAGTTCCTGCCTCTCAAAGGAGTACACAGAACCTTCTCCCACAGCCTGCTCTCTGTCTAGAGAGAAGCAATCAGTTCTGCCATGCTCAGGGGCATTTGTCACCCCCGTGGCTGCTTTTGTCTTTAAAGGTATGTGAGACATCAGAATATGTTATATGCCAGCACAAACTACCTTTTCCTCCTCAGTAGTAGGACCTATGTGACCCATACACAGTACACAACACAAATCACAAAAGACAGTCTTTGTTTTATGAACTTTGTCTCTTTTCCCCCACCAAAATAAAATATTTTGGCCTACCAGTAGAGTGAGTGCTCAATATTGACCCTCAGTAGCTCTACATTACCATTAGAAGGCTACAGCATGGACATAAGAATGATTGCTTCACATCTAATGGCTGTGCAGTCCAAGGTAGTTGTGCTAGGTGTATTTTAAGCAGTGTGTTAACATTCTTAAGAATACTTTGGTCAAAAACCAATGCTACTCCATGTCAGTACACCTAAACAACAGTTAAGTGCTGCAGAGCACAAAACATTGCTTAATTGAACAGTAGTAGCTTAGAGTCCATCAGTGCCACAGCTGATGAACAAATTATTGCTAAGTTACCAGCTTCTCTAGCCATGAAGGCAGAGACTACTGTCAGGTAGAGTTCAGGTGAATTGAAGAGTCAAGTGAATTCAGGGTTCAGCCTCACAGATGGGAAGTACCTGCTAGGGAAGGCAGATGTTCAGTGCTGGTATTCAGATCTGCAGTTTTGTTCCTGTGATATCCTTTACATCTTTGACTCCTATTTTTGACCTCCTACTTCTTAGCCAGCATCAGTGCAGTGTTTCTCACCCCCTTTTCATGAACAGCACAGCATAACTTTTTCTACTCAGCAACTGTCATCCCTTCCTGCCAGCCCTAACTGCCTCTTGGCATTGCTCCCTCCCTGTCATGCTCATGCCAAGAACAGCCTCACCCCCACTCTGGGAGCACAGCAATATTCCAGTCCATCAGATCTGCCCCCCAAATCACTTATTTCCATTGACATTCCACTAACCTCTACCCAGCCACTATTCTTACCATCCTTTGACTTAGCTCAAATTACAGTATAATTAAAATCACCATGGAACACAACTAAACCAACAAGATTAACTACACAATCACTTTGGGTTTGGGGTTTTTTTTGTTGGTTTTTTTTTTTTTTTCAGCAGCCTTACAAGACATCTACTTGGCTTCAGCAATTCTGATGGTTGTGACAGGGATATATTTCTTCCTGTATTGGGCAAGATTCATGGTCTAGGAACAAAAATCCAGGATGTAGGCATCAGTTTTAATGAAGCAGAGTTCACTGAAATGAGCTTCCTAAAATCTATTTTCCCTTTTGTTTTTTTTTTCATATTACTCTTTTTTTTTACCATTTTCTGCCTCAGATAGTTTTCTGACTAGTCTCTTCCATATCCAGAAATTCTTAGAGAGGAATGGAAATACACATACTCTGAAGGGCTGTCTAGGACTGACATCGAGCTCTAGGTCCTGGGGTGATGCTGTGCTTTAGAGAATGCTCCTTGAAATCAGGAACGTGCACAAAACCAGCAGGGAGACATCAGCTCTATATAGAACATATCTGAGTGCAGGAAAAGGGTGTTGTCTGCAAGTCAAGCATCTGCATGCCCAAAAATTAGAAATGCCTTAGTGTCTGAGCAACACCTGATAAGTGATATCAGAAACTCATCCTGTTCAGTTTATCCAGAAGAAGTTAATGGTAATCTGTTCATGGTCCCCAGATATCAAAATGAAGAAGGATTTGGGGCAGTAAATTGCTCTTTGAGTTCTCAGGAAAAGGAAGCATATTGAGACCTATCGGTCTGAAGCTGAAAGAGGACAAAGACAAACTAGAAAACAAGTTCAACCTGTGGAGTCCTTCATCACGGAGATGTAATTCACCTCACATTTGCAGCTCTACCTGAAGTCCTGGGAACTTTAGGTGTAACAAATCTAAGAGCACTGGAATTGATGTAGTTGTGGCTGATACTCAGCTTTCCTAGGGCAAGTGCACCAGGAAAGCAAAAGTAAGTCAAGAATGAGGGGCCTGCTATCTGCTTTTTTTGTATGGTGATTCTATAGGGTTCCTCACATTTATGATGTGTAACAACCTTTCAAGCTTTCTAAAGCTTTTTCTTTGGGTTGATATACGCTACATGCACATATTACAGTCACCATAAATTGACATGGCAGCTAGCTAGATACCTGTGCTATATATCAATCATTTAGGTAAAAGAGTAACTGAATAGGAACTAAAGACATAACTTAGAGGCTTTGCAAGCAGGGGGTGGGGCAGAAGGAGGGAACAGGACATGCCTGTGACAGGTGGTGGTATATCTCCTACACATCCTGGGTCAAGAGGGTAATATGTGGTTCAGCCTGCCAGACCTCAGCTTGCTTTACTACTAGTGGAAAGCAACAGTCATAGCACCTAGTAGTTAGACACCTGCAGCAGGTGGTTTTGGAAGAGCTCTGAGAGGATAAAATGTCAATAGCACTGAAAAAAAAAAAGACTTTTAATGAGATAGTAGGTGGCAGGTCACTCAATAGCAATGGTTGGCTCTACAGGAAATGAGGCTGTGTGAGGGTAAAGTTCTGGAGAAAACACCTCGTAACATGCAAAGCTGGTCATCTGCAGACCAGATTTCAATGAATGGAAAATTACAAGGATAATGCCATTACTGGAAAACAGGGTGGATCGCTACAGCAGGCAGTTGTGGACTTGCTATATAGGACTATTGATAAAAGACTTGTAAGATTTCAAAAAAACACCTCCTGATGAAAGCGTGTTTTCTTTAGGCCCAAGTAGTTTAAATTTATAAGAGTCTTACTCTAGTGGATATTAGAGCTTTGGGGAAATAAAGTTATCCTGAGCAGACAGGTAAAACATGGAGCAAGCCTGGCATTTAACTGCTTGAAAAGCAATTGAGCTGAGTTTCTCCATTATGTGACTGAAGAAGAGCAAATCTGCAAACCTTCCTGACCTTCATCCCAGTATGTGCTATGGTGGTTGTTTATGTACTCAAATGTTTGGTGCTGTAGCTGTGCAGATGTGAGCAGTCCCTCTCACTGTCCACGGATATCCCTGCACACGCACAACACAGTCCTCAGTCAAGCCTTTGCTTAGCACAATTGCATTGTCAGCTTGTGCATCTTTGTCCTTGCTGCTCCTGCACTTCAGCCTCTCAGGGGGGCAGTAAGCTGCAGTCCCAAAATACATAAATGGATGCAGTTAGTCCCATATGCAATGCCTTTGGGGTAGAATGCAGGAGTGAGCCCTGTTCTGTGCAAAAGGCCAGGCAGACAGGTGTCCCGGAGGAGCAAATATCTGAGACAAATTTCACTCAGGATGCATCTATAGTTGTGTTTTCTTTATGTTGAGGGTGTATTTTAAAAGCCACTCTTCCATCTGGCTTCACTTTCTGTGCTTTGGTTCATGTCCCAGACCAGTCTCAATGCATTCAGGATTTCACAGAAATGACAAAAACTGGGGAGACATGTGGTTCTACTGCCTGGCACTAGTCAGCCCAATCCAGGGATTTCTGTGGAGCCAGTTCCAAAGGTTCAGTAGTTGGCTGTGGGGGTTATGTGCCATTTTTTCACTCTAGGGGTCTGCTTCTCCTGCACTGCCTGACCTGGTGATCCAGACTTAGTCTCAGCTCTTCCAGCAGAGGTGCAGCTACCAGCTGAGCACAGCCCTGGTTCATGTGTCGGTGATAGGTTCCTCACTCTAGCAAGGATGCATAGAAACACTGAAAGGAGTCCAACAAGCAGATTCTGTGAATGACTGAGGCTGAGATTTGATTGCCTGTGTGAATCAAAGATGACAGCGAGCACAGTCAGGTGTCAGTTGTTGGCAAGCCTGGGTATGCTAATAAAGACTGGCTTCCAGTTCTCTGTGGAAATGCAGGCCAGTGGTTCCCTGTCTGTTGGGACCACACAGCCAGACAGAATCTCAAAACCCTACAAGGATTTACAAAGCATGGTCACCTCTACCTCTCCTCCCTCCCTTTCTGTCCTGACCTCTCTTTTCCTTTGCCCACTTGACCGGCACATACAGCACCACCCCTTCCTGGCCACAGCTGGTCTGATCAATATTTATCTGGCTGCCTTTCATGGGCACCTGTTGAATTATGGCAAATCATCAGTATGGGAGATTTCTGGCCCCAAGCAGCCAGATGGTCTGAAAGCCCAAGTGAGGATCTCTATCTTTGCAGTGTGTGCACCAGGCAAGGAATCCTGCACCTCGAGGGAAGGCGGGTTGTGGGTGGTGTAGTCAGCAGAAGACATGACCTCCTTCATCGTGCTGCTGCTGCAACTCAGTTACTGCACACAACACAGCTGTCCCCATGGGATAATATCCCTGTCCCTAGGACCATGCTAATTGTTCTGAGCTCCTTTCCCTATGACAGATTCCCTAGAAATCTGTTCATTTTCACGTGTATCTTCAGATGCCCTGAAACTCCACAGGTTCCTCTTTGTCTCCAAGGGAGCCACCCTCCCTTCTGCACAGCTGAACATTGCTGCAATTCACAAGAGCAAAACCCTAAAGTAAATTAGGATGGTACAATTCAGTTTTGCTGAGTCTCCAGTATAGTCTACAGAAACTGTACACAGCTCTAGAGATTTTTCCAGATTTTTGGTCCAAGAGCCAAGTGTTAGTCTCCAAAGCAGTCCAACAGGGATACTATTTTTGTTAAGGACTACAAAACTCCTTTTGTATATATAAAATTTGTTGCTGATATGACTTTATAGTTTGTCCTAAAGCAACTACTGAGCAAATAAATGACACCAAATGACAACTTTGCTATAGACAGGGCCCTTACTTTCACTCACACAGTGGCAACTGATTATCTTGGCTAGCTGAGAATGAATCCCCGAGAGCTGTAAATTAGCAAGGACTAGATCTTCCAGACACTCCTGGTGGTCATCAGTCTGATGAAAAGTCCACTGAAAAGGCTGCAGCCCCTCAAGCTGTTTGCCACTGCCTTCCTACACAGAGCTGTCCCACATCTGGCCAGCCATGATAGTCAAATGCTCTTTTAGGCACTTGTTCTGCCAACTTAGGGACAAAACACTATTAAATTTCTTTGAAATGTGTTCTGAGATCTATTGATAAAAGTTGTAGAAGGGTGCAGATCCTATTAAATATAACTTAATATTTAGTATTTTAATACAACTCTTCAGTCTCCTGTCTATATCAAGAAAACTTTAGCAATAGGACAAAAGAAGTAGAGGGGACACTGCCAATTTTCATAGTGATTATCTACTGACCAAAACAGCTAAGTGTCAACTAGAAATATTTTATTTGAAATTTAGAACCAAGGTAGCTTGTTCTATCAAACACAAATTTAGTGAAAAAAATGAACACAACCAAATTTCAAATAATTTCCTAGCCTTACGCTGACATACCAACTTCAACCTTACTGAGACATTCTACTTTCATATATTACAACAGCTGTGTCTTGCTTTGACTTCTGTGAGGTTTTAAAACTTCTATATGAAAGCAAAGCAAAGTATTCCTGTCACTCATTTTAACAACTTTTTCTCCTTTTCTATGTCCTAAGCAGGAAAAGCTTCCACACATGCGTATTTGGATTTCACCCAATTGTTCTTGGTGTTCTGCTCAAAATTTAATTACTATCTTGCACTCCACACACTGGTAGGCATTGTTAGGGGTGAAAGAAAATTTTCCTTGTCTAAAGTGGAAGAAACAAAGCTGTTAATTTTATATACCCAATGAAAGCCAGATGGGATGATTTTAGTGCTATGAGCATTTATTGATGGAGACCATACTGCTTGTAATTTTATTTCTAGAGAAAAAATGAATTAACTTTTTGATTTTACATAGAAATATGTGAAATCTTGCTTCTAAAGAGTACAACATTTAAATTGATAACTACATCCACTTAGACTTACATCCATTCCAGTAGCCTTATTTCTCATAGACTGGTTTTTGAGATGTTTATCTCCTTGATCATAAAACCTGTGAAACAGGAGCGCCACATCAGTGAGTCAAGTAATCATGAACAAAGTTCTGTGGCTTCAGACAATAAATTAGAGTAGTCCCAAAGTAGCTTTTTATTTCTGCATCTTAATGTTTTGATTTTTCTTACAAGTTTGTTTCTGAAATTAGTTCTGTTAATACTTATTTAATGAACAAATAAAACAGTTTCCATCCTTTGAATTCTTTGGGAAACCACTATATTTTTCAACAGTGAAATGTAGCTTGCATATTCATATGAGAGTATCAACCATCACAAATTTATATCATGTGTTCTGCAAGGGCGACCCTAACCCTCCCTTTTCATGGCCAGTGGGAAGCAATTGTGACCAATTCAATTGATTATATTGCTGTTTTACCACGTGCAAATGGATCTGCATCTATCATGTTCAGAAGCTGTTCAAACCATGACGACCTTCTGTGAACGTGGCACTGCGTGGACCTTTGGCCCTGGGTCACCAGGAGGGAACATGCCCTACTCCTGCTGATGACAGCTTCTCAGAAAGGAGTGTGACCCTCTGCAGCTGGCAGCTGCCTGGGCAGCGCGCCAGAGCACCAACACAATTGTAACGGTGTGCTCAGGACTCACCAACAGGGGACTGCCGGGTTTGAAACAAAATATGGCCATTTCAGCTCATAAGTTCTCAACTTTTCACCTTTCAGTACAAGTTTCAGGTTAAAACCTGAAAGAAAATAAAAGTGGTGGTGTTTTTTTGGTGCTGCAGGGAGGGGTTTGTTGTTGTTTGGTTTGTTGTTTGTTTTGTTTTGATTTTTTTTTTTTTAATTTAGACTAAACATTGCCTTTGCTCCTCCTTTCTGACAAAGGAAGGAAAAGAAAACCAATTCCAGGTCAAGGACTGCTTTTCCTTTTTCCCAAGTTGTTCTATTTCATCAGTTCAGTACAGCTTTTCAGTCTATTTTCTTTATTGCTTGGCTTTGCACTCACCAGCAAAGTTCGTACTTACTCATCACAGTACATAACAGGACTAAGAGTAAAGCACTGCAGGATTTGGTCCCACTTTTACTGTGTTCCATTAATTCTACAATCAAGTCTTGGCTACCAACATAAAATCCTAAATTCTGAAAACACTGCTGGCTTTGTATTTCTGACATTTAGTTGAACAGAGTTACCAGGTACATGTTACCTTAAAATTGATTTTTAATGACAATATTTTACAATTAACAATAAAAAAACCACACTCCAAACCCAACTCATTTTGCAGACTATTTTAATAAAGGGATTATAAAATACAAAAGAGAGAGAGACAGGTAACCTGAGATGCAATTTTGGAATGCAAACTTTTAGTTCAAATGTGCAAGCTCAAACTTAACAAATGTTTAAAATATTTGAGTTTGTCAAATGGTGCCAAAATAAACCATGTCTTTTCTAAAGACTACATATTTAGCTAGGCACTGGCAATGTAAATCTTTCAACCATTTCAAGTATTTGTTTAAAAGCCTCCCAGAACACGTGGGCTCCCAACAAAACTGAAGAATGAAATGTTTAGAACACTGAAGCTCAACAGCTGACTTATAATCGACCTAATATGAGAACACTACTTTGTCTTTTTGAACTCGTGAATACATTTTATTTACCAATGCATGAGAAGAACAAACAGAGAAAGTCCAGTTCTGCAGACCTGATGTGAAATGTTACAGTGATAAGAGTCAGCCCACGTAACGTTGCGATCGCAGCAAGAAAAGCTGCCCGCCAGATTTCATGTGCCCCACAGCTGGTTCTTGCATGGGAGGAAAATCTTCAGGGGTATCAGTTAAGAAGGAGAAAACCCAACAAAACCAACAGCCTTGTTCTAATTGAAGGAAATAAAGACACAGAGAAATCCTGACATTTAGACAGTAAGTTCATTTGTGCAAATGGATTAAAGATGTTACAACTCTTGATCACCTGGTAAGGATATATATAAAGTCAATCTTGTACAATATTCCTGATTTGGAATAAACAAATAAATAAATGTGCACATGACAACATACTGACCTCACTAAACCATTTCAGTATGATAGCTTATTTATAAAAACAGTTTTAATATTCCTTAACATTAATGATTAACCAATGAATCTTACTTTGCTGTGAATATATTTAAAGAGGAATCAAACAGACTTCAGCAGCAGGACTACACTAACAAGACTGAGCTGGCTTTGAACTTTTCAAATATCAGCAGTTTTCCCAACACCAGTATAGAATGCCATGCCACCAGTTTTCAGCTGTGGGCTGCATGAAAAATAGTACTAAAAGACTAAAGGTCCACAGTTCTTTTCTATTAAAGTTGATTTGTCACAATATTGTTAATTAGTGAGGGCTTAGGGAAGGCTTACTAGGAATATAATTACAGTGATGAAAAGCATTAATAATGCTCTTATCCCGAGCCAACATGATGCTATTTACATATTTTACCCTGGCATATACCAGAAATGGCTCACAATGCATAACGTGCTGCAGGATCATCAAGAGAAAGACACAAAATCTCACAGGGGAAGAACATTTCTGAATATCTCTGTTCTATTCAAGACAGCAGGGACCCTAATTTGACCAGTAATTACACTGTCACCGTAAGAATCACCTATGGTGAGCTACCTTTCATCATGAACTGTTTTTCCATCAGGAGGGAAATGAATTGCTACTCCTGGTACATAATCGGATGCAATCTCATCTCTCACATATATTAGGACTGAAGTGACAATTGCATTTGTCTGCTGTATGGGAGCAGGCTTCTTTTCACTTCCAGAGCTCTGCACAGGTATCAATCAGTTCTCAATGAATAAACCACATGATAAGCCCATTAACCCAAGTTAAGTTGTTGTTATGGCCTATTTCTACTGACCAGAGCAGATTTCTGGCCCTCATTACACTGAAAAGCTAAAGTTAGACTGGGCTCAACAGGACCAGCAGCTCTGCTGAGGGCACTAAAGGCTGGGCCTATGTGATTTATGCTGCTCACTTCAGCAGGTGAAGAAGTGAAAGTGTTTTGACATTAACCACATAGATACTTTTGCAAACTCCCTGGAGGAGCCCAGGAACCTCTTCAGGGACTGCATGCCTTTAACGACAGTCACTAAGGAATTTGCCAAAGACCACACACCAGGTTGTTAGCAAGGAAGAGGGAGAACTGAACTGTTTTTGAATCTTTCTACTCTCAACACAGTAAATTTCCCAGGGTCCTTTCCAAAGAATTAAAACATTTCCAGCTGAATTTTAAAAATCAATACATCTAATTTAATTAACATTCAAATACATTTATCCACATTTGTCATTTATGACAAAACACCTTAATTTAAATTATCACTGAATTCCAGGCTGCTTGGTTGCAACACAAAAGACAGAGTCAGGAACTAATTTTTCACCTTAGGTATAATGTGTCAAAAGGAAAATTATGGAGCAAAACTATCTTTTAATTTTACCGAATCAAATATTACCTGCAATCAAATGCATCTGACATCAAGTCTGCTAGATGGCTTTTGCATGGCCCATCCTACTTTTCCAAACAAAGCCAATGGACACAAGAGGCTGCAGGTCAAACAATCTGGCTGTAGGAAGCCTGCATTCACAAGATTATTCACTTGGACGCAGAAATACTTGGGGAAAGGTGAGGAGCTCTTGACACTCCTAGGGGAAGGAGGAACTTAGTACATTCATGCATGGAGCACAGGCCCTGATTTAGTAAACTTGCATTTTCAAAGTAGCAAACAACTTCCTCATAAAAGCTGCCAAGCAATAACTAATAATTTTACACTGGAAAACAAGTACTTCAAAGTTAGATTAAAACAATGTGCAAGAACAAATGCTTAATTTTCACAGTGAAGGAAAAGCTACCTTATTGTCCTGCAGGGATCTTTGTCCCAGAGGCCATGTTTAACTTAACTAAGAAATCACCTTGAAGTGATGAATTGAAGGGGTTAATTTGGAGATGGCAGTATTTCATATCACCATATTCAGCATGGAGATGCTGATGATACTTTGCTGTATGAAGAGTGAGTATTAAAGAGGAGCAGTGAGAAGAGATGGAATAAGAGCTCATGGTCACCAGGGAATGCTAAAACAACAGGTGACATTTGGCACCCATAAATGCTAAGTTACCATAAATGCTAAGTCTTCATACAAGCTACGATGAACTCTGAGCTGAGCATTACAACCGAGGAAGGAGATCTAGAATTGTTGTTTGACTACGGAAATATTAACACCAATAAATAATCTAAATAAATAATAGTCACAAAGCAAGTCCAATGCTAAAAGCGTTTACAAATAGAGAATAAAACAAACAATAAAACAGACAACATCATTATGAAAACTATTAAAGTCACATTTTGTCTATATTTTGAACACTAGGCACAAATCCGGTTGCATCTCAGTAAAAACTGCAGAGCTGGAAAATAACAAATTAGTATGACAAGGCTAATTAAAAACATGAGACAGCTCCTTTAAATAAGACTAGGGGTTCTCTCTGGAAAAGGAAAGTGGGGGAAATTATGGCAAATATGTAAAATCACATGAGACATGGAATATGAACAAGGAATGGTTCCTCACCATTTCTCTCATACAAAAACTAGGTGATAGCAAATAAATAGAGCTGCTTCATAACAGAAAAGGAAGTATTTCTTTACTCAATGCATCATTAACTGCATAAGACCTTGTGAAAGGAACAAGTAGATACAACTTAAATGGATTTAAAAACAGGTAATGAAAAAAATGCTGCTAAATAGAAAGACACCACCTCTGGCTTAGAAAGCCTCTAACTAATTTGCTGTGACACTTGGGAGAGTGGTCACTAGTGCTGAACTGACTTTATACCCTTTTCTGGGCATCTTCTATTTGTTATTGCCAAAGGCATTCTTTGGGCTTTGGTCTAGAAGAGTATGGTTGTCCTTACATTTTTGTCTTTATTCCCTCCTCACCACCTCCTTACAGCAGAAATGGTTCAATAGCACTGACAGCTCAGGAGATCTTGTCATCTGCCTCCTGCACAAAGCTCAGTGAGGACAGTAGGACAAAGAGCTCCACCTTTGAGTCACCCAAAGAGCTGAACAGCAGCACTTGGGAGAGTGTGAAGGGGCTGGAATTTGGGGGTGGGGGGGTGGCAATCCTCTGGTTGGGAAGCATTAGAATTTTTTCCCACTGAATAGGTGTGGGGGAGAGGCTCCAGACTCACTGGCTATCTTAGGATTGACCAAAGGTCAAAAAGGAGCACTTCAGAAGTTTCTAGAAGTGACTTGGGTAAATGTGGCTTGGAGGGATGCTACTTATCTCCCTGCAAGAGGTTAGGTTTGGTCAACTGAAACTAGGAGGTGCTTAGGTCTGCAGATGAAGAAGGCTTAACATTTAAGTGTCTGAAAGAAAAAAACAGACATTAAAATGTCTCTCTCTACACCTAAAATTAAAATTTCATTTTTTCCAGATAGTCTGCACTATCACAACATCTGAACAAGCAAGCATTAAGAGGTGAGACCATGTAGCACCATTAAACACAAAGCAAAGCAGACAAGTGGGAGCCTCAGCAGCTACATTCACCTTGCCTGAGTTGGCTGCTCCTGAGGAGACACTAAAGCCCAGCTGGCTGCTGAGATTCTTTATTGAATTTGGGGTGCTCAGAGATTACAGCTGCTTTCTTGAGCAGGATTATATGAGTACTGACCTGACTGTTCATACAGGGAGATGACTGGGTCACAAACATAACTTTCAGTTCAACTCTAATGTATCTGTAAAGCCTATAATGTCTGTATACCCCAAATCTTCCTCCTCAGCCCCGAGTGTCTCCTCTCTCTGTAAGATTCTGTGCTTCAGCCTTTACATCCTAGGGCACTTCATGAGTACAAAAAGCTGAGGATTGACAGTTTGGCCTCAAACCCAACCTGGATGGTACTCCTGCACTGCAGAGCAATCAGAGTCTTGCAGGAAAGAGGCAAACACTGAAAAGGTGAATTTTTAATTTATAAGGTACTTTCTGAAATCTGAGAGCTTTTCCCTTGTATAAAAGCACAGAGGAATGACTGAAAACAATACAGGAAACTTTCTCCACTGTCTGATACTGTACAATGTCACAAGGCTTTCATGTTGCAATTTTTTAAGCTGTACTTCCAGCGAAACCTAAATGCAAATGTCTTTTTAATGTACATTGAAAATACCATGTACTAGCAGAAGCTATTCAGCTGTTGTATAAAGCTACACATTTATCCTGCCCTTTGATGTAGCCACAGTTACTACCTGGAATTCAATGGGCTATGAGTAAGGAGGAAAAAATATCCAATATACCAGCCAGAGATATTTCTTGAATGCCAACCTACTTTATCAATTAATATATTTAACATACAAATACTGGACTATTTGCAGTCTCACAAATAAAATAAGGGATTTAAATTTTGCAACTGCTTTGCAGCATTTTGAACCTGAAGCCTGCAGTATTTAAAAAAATGACCATGCTGTGCCTAGCAGCAGATTACAGTCTAACAACACCGAGAGAACAGACTGTTAAAATAAGCATCTACAGATTTTTTCACAACACACAGTGCCACAATGCATTTGGTTAAAAACAAATACATGTTTGCAATGAAACATTTTTAACAAATCACAGAACTCAGCAGCAAAGTAGTTAAACATTTATGATTTGATTTTATCTCAGCTTGGAATGTCGCTGGAGTGTCCCACTTCTAACAACTGTTTGCTAAGTTAAGGCTTCAGTGTTTACACAGTGCTGAATGAAGCAGCCTGGTCACCAGATGTGAAAGCTTCCTTAGACTACAGCTTTCAATCAGATCACGGTCCTAATGGTCCCTGCTCCAACCTTCTTCCTCAGGACGTCCACCAGCCTTTCCAACCTGAGAGGGGGCAGGGGAGAGGGAGAGGAGAGAAAAAAAAAAGGAAGCTAATGTTAGGAATGTTCTGGCTGAAAGAGACAGTGTTTGCACTGAACCAAGCTGTCCTGGTGGTGGTCACGCTCAGAAACAAAGCACTACTGTAAAAGACAGACATTAAGGGAAAATGCAGACAACTTGTGAAAAACTTTTTAACCTACAACCCAACCCATCTGCAGCCAGTCATATATATCAACTCATTTTCCCTTTGTAGTGCATGTAGTATCTCTGTATGGTGTTAACACAAAACCCTGTGCAGCAATCCTGTGGTACATACACACTTTGGTTGTAGCAAGACAATTAATTTTTGCACTTTTAAAATATGAGCTGTCCATGGCTCTTGTTAAATGTGGCACTTAACTATTGTTTCCCCTTAAAAAATATCTTGCCCATTATCCAACAGATACTTTTACTGTCCAGTTTATAAATTTATGTCTAAAAGCCGATTTGTTTTGTGTAAAAACTTTTTCAAAACACTCAACAAGATAAGCTTCTGAGGACGTGGAAGATGATATTTTGAAGGTGGCCTGCGTGATTCTTGTGTCAATACAACTACAGAAAATAAATAAGTAGGACAAAGAGCTGCCCAATCCTCTTAGTTTTAAGGCACAGGCACTATAAACATGTTCAGATTCTCACTGGCTTAATTTGATCTTTCTTTTGTTAAAGTATGTAGACAAATGCAAAGGACTAAATTTGTTCATCATTTTTCACCTACACACATTTATCCTCATCATTCCAGAAATCATGCATTCAAGCTATTTCTTCAATTTGTCTGTATTTTATGGTATCCTTCAATGAAAGCTCTCCCACAAATAAACTATCCGTATAAAAGCAGACACTGTGTGTAGCAGAACACCTTCAGAGCCATATCCAGAATATTATACACACAGCTCCCACAATGGATAAACAGAGCTGCAGGTTCAAATAGCTGTAGTCATTGTTACAAAGTTGACCATTTTTTCTTATCTTGAAAGACAATTAAAAAAAAAAATTGTACAACATGAGAAATGCAGATAGGAAATAAAAATAACACAGCTTTATCAAAATTGCAAAATGCATTTTATCTCCTGAATGCATTAGTAACTTCAGTGCACGTAAACTAGTCAACATGGATTTATTGCCACAAGTCATGACTAATGTGCTTGGTACGTATTGAAACACTCTTGTTTTCCAGGAACCACCAAGCACGATGAAGCTACACCTTTCATTGTACTCACCAGGTGACTTAATTCCTGAACTGAGATTAAGAATTCACCACCCAAATGTAATCATCAGACACCAGGAAAAGTATGTGGAAAGTTCAGCTCATTCTAGCTGTTCCACAGGGACTCTGAAGGAGTGAATGCACAGCTAAGAAACTGCTGCTTAGGTACTCCTCTCCCTTCAGTTTTCCAATGGTCACTTTTCCTTCTTATTCCTGCACCTCCAACTAATGCATTTTCAGGTGGTTTTGTGAAATAACATCGACTGCGCTTTGGCTTTATGGAGGCAGCACCCATGAGCCATAACTCAGTGCCCTCAGTACATGCAAGTATAAAGTCAGGGATTTCACTATTTGCTCCTGGAAGTTTTCTCACATGGATACATCAATGTTTTCTAAGGATTTAGATTCTCAGTTACTGATTGGTCACAGTTTTGTCAGTCTTTCTTACTGGGAAGTTTCCCTGTTACATGGGTTGCCAGTCCATGTGCAATTCCAGAAAGCAATGGCAGATTAGTCCTCTTTCAGTGGCATGTGTACTCAGAAGCACAGCAGCTTTCTCAGCCATTTTAACTCTTGCTGGAGGCCTCTTTCACACTAGCACCCTCTCTAATGTACTTCAGAGACATAAAAGCACCGGAGAAAGATTTCAAACTGTTTGGACAAACAGAAGGTTTGGGCTGAAAATTGTTTTTCTGGGAGGCAGCATAAAACCTGTAAAATCTGAGATCATGGCTTATTTAAATCACTGTTCAGTTAAAAAGAAATATTGTGTGGCTTATACAAGGCAGGCGGTGGGGGGGAATGACTTCAGTAATTGAGGCTCCTTTTGGGGAAACACAAGTTGGATGTCACAGCTTACACACTGCCCTACAAGTGGGTTTAGATGTGCACCACTCTGTGACCAAGCAATGGCAATGCACACCAGAGCAGAACAAGTCAGCGAAGAGCTGCCCATGTTTGAAGAGAAATACCACTGGGATGAAAGTAGCTGTCTTCTGTTTAACCTTGAAACTGTCAGGCTTCATTGAAAATAATGAGGCTTAACAATCATAGTTACTGCTTTTCAAATGAATGATGACTGAAATCATCAAAATGAGGTATTCCTCACCAAATACAAACCATGCAGAGCGTATTTGCCTTTTGTTTCAGTCATATGTGGATTTGCAAATTTGTTTATTCTTTATCAGAAGGAAAAAAAAAAAGTTAGCAGTGGATTAAGACACTGTACCTTTGAAAGAGATTTAAGCAGCAACGTAAAAGAGAAATTGTAACAGCTATTTATAAGATAAAATAACAGAGGGCAAAATTTACCCCTACACAGACACAAGACCCAATATACCACTGAAATCCCACTTAAGCCTACAAAATAATGCTATGCGCTGAATCAGTGGTTAATAACTCTTGATACAGGCCTCAGGGGGCTTTTTGGAATGATAATCCTGGACTCTTTGTTCACCAAGGGCCCAACTCTGTCATCCCAACTCACACTAAGCAACATTTTCTTTGTGAGTAATAAATAAAAGGCAGCTCAAAAGGCCATTGGTGCCAGGGAGGTGCTACCTGTGAGGGGAAGAGGGTGGCAGGGCCAGCCCTTGTTGATAAAGCTTTGTGCCCAGCCCAGAGGATACTGCAGGCAGCTCCCTCTGGAGACTGAGCACTTCAATGTGGAAAACTGCAGTCATAGTTTTGTACCCCAAGATCAAAGGGAACTTAAACAGAAGAATAGACAATGCTGGGAACTAGTCTCAATGTTTGCAGGTTTTATTGAAAATGTGCAAGACATGAAGACATGAAGAAAGAAACTTCTGTTACTTCATGTAATTTCACCAAATTTTACTTAACTGAAAGCAGCACTGACCACATTTGATTGTATTCTAAGAGAAGTTCTAACAAATTCTAACATTCTAACAAAGGACATTTGTCTTTTTGCTTGTGAAGAGTCCTCAAATGTAAGTTAAATGTGCAACATGACACTTCCTCCTGAGTTGTAAGCAAGGACACTCACTGAATTTGCATCTCATGAAGCAACTGAATAAGTCTTTTAAGAAGAAAGCATTTGAATTAATATTTTAGATGAGACAGAAGAAAGATGTGGTGGGTGGGCCATTCTGTTGTAGTGCTGAGGGTCCAAATGTGCAAGGACAGACACACCTTTTGGAATGCTTTACAAAGGACTCACTCCCCATTCTCACACATTTCAATTTATTCCTTAGAAATTTTTGAAAACTGCAGCAGATGACCTTCACTATTTCTTCATTCTTCAAATACTTACAGAAAATCTGTCCCTTAAGAAATAAATTCTCTCAACATATGCCACATCAGCATTCTTTATACAATTATTGTATGCATGCATGCAAAGTGAGTACAAAATGACATATAAAATGCAGGAAAAAGCTATGGATTCAGATGGATAGGTACAACTTTGGTTTTCTTTCTATTGATTTACATATATCCAAAAGTAAAAAGTAAAAATGTCCAGTGCTTTTCATGATAGATGGAATTTGCGTTAATGAAAAGCACAAAGATGATGGCTAGAAATATTCTTTATCTACACTACATACTTCTGTAATGCTCCCATGAAATGGTAAAATTAAATAAAACACACAATTTAAGAAAGGGACACCCAGTACATCATTATTTTTAAGTTAGCAAAAGACATGATGTTAAGAGTCTTGAATTGCAGTGGCTTAATGCTTCCTTCATACAAATTTGGAATTAAGCAGTTGAATCTGTGTTCTATACAGAAATAAAAAGAATTCCATAAGGGGCTTGCTGCTATATTACAGGTTTAATTATGTCCTTTTAAACTTGTTGCTAAGCTTTAAGAAGATCCTCATCTTTGGAGGAAGCTATCTGAACAGGATCATTACTAGGTGAGTCTTCCCCAAGACAGCTTCTCAACAATTCAACTTCAAAAAAAATTCTCAGCTTCTCTACCAGTTATTTCAAACTCTGTTCCCTTGCCACCTATGTACACAGCTGTCAATGCCTGGGTGGAGCATATGTTGTTATGGGGAGTGTTTTCACACAGACCCTGAATTGCTTGACAATCTGCTCTGACTTTTAGCAAAGCTTTACTCCTGTGAGTAAAAAAAAAATAAAAAAATTTGGTTTTAGACTTAGTGTCCATAAAGCAGACTTAAAATCCTAACTGACAGAGAGGTTTGCTCCAGGACACAGAAGCTGGACAGATATGTGCAAGTATGTTACCTGCTACTCTCTGCTACTCACTCTTATGCACATTTTTGGCTTGCTTCTCTCTTTCACATATTCTGCTGATGAAGTCTAACTCTAACCTGTAGCTTGAGATCAGTAAAAACTCTGCAAGTGCATAAATCCACACAGGTTGGTACATCCTTCCACACTGCTCCATCTCTGGCCCAAGGAACTGACCCCAAAGACAACAGTGGCCTTTACTCCTGGGCTCTGAATATGACACTTATACAGTCATGGAGTGAATTCCCAGGAATCATGGCCCAGAAATGGATGAAATGGACACCCAACTGACAGAAAAGGCACCCTTCAAGTAGCCCATGTCCTAATCTGCAAAGCAATATATAGACTACCCAAAAACAATGGTTTCTACCTGCAAATGGAGGAGTTAAGTGATAAAAACAAAATCATCCTGGATTTTGAAATGGTATATAAAGGCTTATAAACCTAAGATATAATCCTGGGTTATCTTTCCAGTAGATAAGATTAGGCCCAGGCTATGAAGATGGCCTTACTTGCATGATTTCTGGCTTCTTGTGGAATGTGTTTTGCTGACACTAATTCCCTTTAGAAACCAAGCTTTTGAAAATATATTAGATAAATAAAATGCATTGGACGAAAGCACTGCAAGCAGCTTAGCAGTAGAGTTCAGTGAATGGTTGTTTGGTGAGTGGTTGTACAAATAAATTCACTTAATTTTATTTAGAATAAAATAACCCACTTTCTTTCCCTCTCCTTTCCTTCAGTTTTCCTCATGGATAAACTTAATAAAATTCCAAATGGCATACTTGTTTTCAGGCTTTTTCTGTCAATTCAAGGAAACAAATGACATAGAGGCTGCTGTGATACTTGTCTTGCCCAGAAACCAGTCACTCGGACAGGATCATTTACTCAGGAGGCTGGAGCAAACTGGTTCAGCTCTATTATCTGCAGGAGGGAACTGGACCCTAGCTGCTTCCCTCTCAAGGGAATAGCACTGTGCTGACACTGGGTGTTGGGGTGTCTTGTTCTCAGTTTCAGAATTTGAGGCTGCTTTGACTGAATAAAATACTTAAATATTCAGTGGTCTGGAACCTGATATCAAGGATACGACCTTGCACCTATCTACCATGCTACACAGCCATCACCCTCTTACTCCTGGCTGATTCAGTGAATTTTTAATTATCCTTATTCTTCAATTCAGGTATTATTTTTGCCACCTCAAAAGCCTGCCTTTTTAACAGTATTTTTTTATCCTCTCCGTAAAAATCACTGCCCATTGAATTTAATGGTGTGTAACAACTCCTTCATAAACCATCATAGTGATAAAGACCACATGTGGTTCCAGTGCACAGGCTGCCTCTCTCTCCTTAATAAAGTTTCCTCTGCATTTTTTGGATCAGAGTTTTGGTGTCTTTCTAAATGGCACGCTGGAGTTCAGCCCTGGTTTTGAAGCTGATGCAGAGTACAACTCAGTGCCCTCTGTCAGACAGGTGACTGGACTGATGGGTATTAATGGTCCTGCCTGGTCTTAAAACATATTTTAGAGACTGATTTAGCAGCACCAGTGAGCTCTAAACCACGGTAGACCACAGTGTTGAATCTAATCACTACAGGCACTGCCGCCAGTTCCTGCCTGCCCAGCACTGTTTGTAATGTCACTCCAAAAAGTATGTTTCGTTAAATGTACAGGCCTTAAATTTGGCAGGGCAAACCCTTTTGCCTCTGAAAAGCACTGTCACCAAACAAGCATTCCTATTAAATCCCTTTCAGTGTCTTCTCAACCCAAAAGAGTAATTCTGTATATGATTAAACTTAGAAGCAAATACAGCCAGTTGGGCTCTCGACAGCAGACGTATTTCAAAATAAACCTGGCTTACACAGGCCTTGGCTAAAATATTAAGCCTTTATCTGTGGTCCACAATAACTAATCTTGTCAAACTGTTTGCCCTCTACCTTCTGTTTGAAAGATTAGAGCTAGCTCACCATTACTATTCACCTTGTGCCATCACTAGCAGCAGGAAAAGTGAGCAGTAAACACAGTTGGTCTATTTTGACAGCATTTCACCCTACTTTGCATTGATGTAGATTGTTACACATTACAGGATAACACAAAATCAGGACTTTGCTTCTGTGCTGGATTTAATGCCACCCTGTGAAAGATATCACTCCTTTACTTTCAAATGCTTGCTCAGGACAGCATACATTGATTGCCAAAAATAAATGAGCTTCTGAGAAAGAAAAATAAACTCTGAAACAACTACACTGCACTTCAGTACATCAAAATCTACAGCATATCATAAAGACCAGGCTCTAACTATTGGATGGACCGTTCATATCTGAGTATGTGGCTGATATTAGAGATAAAAAATTAAAAATAGCTGAAATAGAGGATATATTGGCATATTTAAAGTCAAATGATATACATCAAATTATTTAATCGAATCTCCAAATTTCCCTTATTGCTCCAGCTTGAATCTACCAGTTTATATGGCAATTTTATGCAAAATTCACCACTTATATTTGTGCCAGAAACCTCTTCTCTACACCTTCTTCCATAAGCTTGAATTTTAGCACTGTTTCCACACATTTGGTGTCACAGCTGTTCTCAGGAGAAATCTTGACAGGGGTTAAGACTGCTCCTTACAGTGTACTCCTTGCATGTCCATGAAGTTTGTGCTCATATGAATTGGCAAGGGTCTCCTGGATTTTTCTTGCCAAATAATTCCTGGTAGTCTGTGTTGCCTGCTTATGGAAAACTAGCAGTTTTACCTTATGCTAATGTGTCTTCCCCACAGGAAGTACTCTGCCATGGTATTTACTCATTCAAAGAGGGAAAAATATCAATTCCTGAAAACTCCTGACGAGCACTAGTCCTGCCCCTTGGTAATGATGTTTGGTATCATTAGAGAGCCATGAATCACTGGCAATCTCATTGTGTCTCTGAACTGTTCCTCACATTCTTGACAGCAATACAGGCTCAGATCTGGGTTCCTCATGTGCACAAACATAATAATAACAGAAAAGTATCCCACTGAATTAGAGCCTAAAAATTGCTGAATACAGAGACTTTTTCTCCCAGCTTCTCAGTGTGGGCTCTGAACCGTGTCTGGCAACAGCTCGCCAGTTTTCTTATACTATATTCAACAGAAATGTATTTCAAGAGATGAAAAAAGGACCTCCTTTACAGAGGCTTTTGGTTTGTTCTAAATCCATATTTAGGAAAATTTAAAATCAATGTCAAAAATTGATTATCTAAAACAAACAGTTTCAAATTTGCCCAAAATGAACAAATTAGGATTTATTGACAGATCTGCAGAGAATGGCATTATTAAGAGACTCCAAAAGTTGCAAGTAACAGTCTGAAACCACCACATGTACCTTTATTCATGTTAGACTTCTTATAAAGTCAAGTCTGGACCTCTCAGCTGCCTATTCCAAGCAGGTCTCACCTCCTTCAGATATGCTCTGGTCAAGTCCTGCTCACAATGAGTTTGTACATTTGCAAATACTGATGTACTATGGTGCTGGTTTTGGCTGGGGTAGAGATAATTTTCTTCTGGCTGGTACAGGGCTGTGTTCTGGATTTGTGCTGAGCACAGGGTTAATAATACAGAGATGGTTTTGTCACTGCTGAGCAGGGCTCACACAGAGCCAAGGTCTTTCCTGATTTGTGCACTGCCACGCTGGCAAAGAGGAAGGTTGGGAGGGAGACACAGCTGGGACAGGCAATCCAAACTGACCAAAGGGATATTCCAGATCACATGACATTGTGCTCAGTATAAAAGGGAGTGGGAAGGGGGAAGATTCAGATTGATGGAATTTGTCCTTCCAAGTAGCTGTTCTGTGTGGGGGGCCCTGCTGTCCTGGAGATGGCTGAACATCTGCCGTGGAAAGCAGTGAATCAATTCCTCGTTTTGCTTTGCTTGCATGTGCAGCTTTTGGCTTTCCTATGAACCTGTCTTTATCTCAACCCATGAGTTTTCCAGCTTTTACCCTTCCCATCCCACTGGTGAGGGAGTGAGTGAGCAGCAGTGTGGGGCTTGGCTGCTGGCTGGAGTTAAACCATGACAACTACTCAGGCTGTTTCCCAAGCACATCCCATCAAAGCACAGGTATGGCAAACTCTGTATCATTAACAAGAAAAACAATGTGAACTTTTTTCTTGATGCCACAAGAATTTTAAAAAACCCAAGGCAGACTTGATGGCTCTAAGCAGCTCTCAATCCTGTTCCACTTCCCTGAGGTGATTCCACCTCTTGACCAAAATAAATCTGGAGCTTGTGGAGAGAAAATTCCTTCCTATAAACCATCATGAAATTCCCTCCACATTAAAAATTGGTTTTACATAGGTTTGTTGTATTTTATCACCAATGTGATATTGTCCAAGATGGAATGATGCCCACAACACTGAAAGATCAAGTAGCAATGGAAACAGGTATGGATGTAAAAGGGAAGCATTTTACTAAGCTCTTAGCAGAGTTAAGTCCTTCATAATGGGATCAGACTGGTAGGTGAACTCTCTACCCCTCTGGTGGTTTCAGGACAACTCACACTTGGCCACACTTCTGAAAACTATTTCTAGGAAGAAAGGGAAGTCTTCCCTCAAAAACTAACAAAAGGTCCATGGTAAAAAAAATCCTCTCTTCCTGCTACTGCTTCCCTTGGTGGCAATTCTGCCTGGTGATGACATTAGTGGGATGATTGTAAGAGAAAAAAACTTTTAATTTCTGTTGAAAGCATACAAATTCAGCTTTACATAGAGTCACAAAATTCTTCAAAAGCATAGAATAAAATCTGTAAAATGTCTTTTGTGTTGAGTGCACCACTTAGATATCCCTTTT
The DNA here is from genome assembly GCF_001522545.3 of Parus major. NCBI lineage: Eukaryota > Metazoa > Chordata > Aves > Passeriformes > Paridae > Parus > Parus major. The sequence goes on along the minus strand of NC_031774.1, from coordinate 38,058,749 downwards.
ATCTGATGTGCATATGGTTATATTCCTTAAATAATTTATGATTATTTTATCAAAGACTGAAATAGAAATTATAGAAATGCATATATTATGAGGCACAAAATAAACTGCTAAATAAAATAATTTTATTGTACACATTTCAATACCTGCACAATACTCAATACCTGCAGTGTCTTTCATTGAAAGGCTGAATTCTGATACTTTCTATGGGCAAGAATTCCATGATCTGAAGCTAAAATAATCAAATATGGTCCTAAAGATTTATGCCTTCCAACAGTTCAGTGTTTGGATCTGTATCCTTATACCCACATCACATCATAAATGTAGAACAGGAAAGTCGAGCAACTAGCCAATAAAACAGCATAGGTGACTATGGGGTTAAAGCTGTTTTTAGCTCTCATAAATACAGTTGATGCTGCCCTTCTACAAAATCTGTTACAAAATTTGTTAAAACAAAACCAAAAAAAAGCTTTATGGAAAAATCTGACACTTAATGGCTCAGTAGTTTTTCAGAAACACAAACTATAATTATTTTCCCAGATAACTAGCCCCTGGTTAAGTAAAGGTATGCTTAATTTTAAGCAGTGGAAAAAAAAAATTAAATGTTTTAAAATTTGCTTAAAATAAAATACTTTGTTGGCTTAGTCAGTTTTTCTTTCTGTTGTTGTAAAGAACTGTCCCAGAAATTCTCTAAAAGGTTATACGTAATTCAGAAGCTTCAGAAAGTCTGGGCTTTCTTTATGAGCTTCTGCATATACATTTACAGTATTCAATCTTTTGCATATGTTAAGAAACAGTATGAGTATTAACAGAAAGAACCGCAAATTTATTTTTATTCCTTCAGCCAAGCCACAAATAAATGACTCTTGCAAACAAACCAAATACTATTTAGTAACGGCAATGTAAATGCCATGGACTTATTTTATTTGGATATAAAATATTAAAGTAAATGAGTATTTGCTGTGACACTCTTTTTATCATCTTGGGGAAAAAAAAAAAGCAAGTCTGAGAAAAAGTTTTCTTGCTATTCTTCAAGGAGCACTCAATCTGCTGTTCAAAGTTATTTAATAATTTGTCATAGAATAGTTAACTATAAGCTTACAAATACTGTGTCAGCATGCTTCTTCCTATTGGGCAAACAACTTCAAAATCTAATTTGTTTGTGTTATTGGTCTTACTAAATATTAGTCTTTGCAAGTCTGGTTTACACCACTGAAGTTAACTATGCCAACATTCTGATTTTGTTCTGAAGTATTCCACAACAAGCTGATATTATACAATACAAGTCCAAGAGCTAGCTGATCCAGTTTACTGAGTGTATACTTAGTGTATTTTGCTACTGATAAATCAATAAAACCACGTTGTAATCTACAAACTTCCATCTCTCTGAAGCAGCTATAAGTAAACTGTAAATGAACACACAGGTCAAAAAACTGATGCTGTGATTATGTTGACTCTGAAAACATTTGACTTTCATAGAATACATTTTAGTGTTTGAGAGAATGAAGTTTCAGCTTTTATTTTCGTGAAAGGCTGAGATGATAAATATTCAAATGACAATAAATATTTGTGTTTATATTGTAACTACCCATACTTTAACAAAACAATATCTGCACTGCAATCCACAATGTACAGAGGTTAAGTAAACCATAGCTACAAAAAGGAAATAAGTACTTGACTTTGACTGTATGTGCAGTTTTGCATTCTTCATCCTTGTGAAACTGCCTGCAGCCAATGGATATCTTGGCTGTGCAAGGAACGCACAAAAGTCATACCTGTCATTCCCTTTGATTTTTTTGTCTCCATTCTGTTAAGTGCACCACTGAGCATAATACTGACACTGATCATAAACTGTCACATGCTACAGACCTCACTACAATTTATGACACCCAAAATATCCAGGAGAATATCTCATAATCTGCTCTGGCAATATCACAGTTTATAACTGCATGAGACTTTCAGTAGTGATACCACAACCTGCTCTATTAAGGGCAGTTCCTTGCTTTTAGTGTCTTGCTTCAGGCTGTCAGAAGTCCTTAAGTTACCACCTCTAAAACTAAGGCCACAAATTTCTTTCAAGGTGATAAACATAGCAGCAGTGCTACCAGTTCTCTTTTTCAAGACAAGCATAAAAAACAAAACTTTCAGTTACAGCATTCAGCCAAGCTAAGGAAAACCTGCTTTTAACCCACATCTGCCACTTCTCAGGGGAGCAGTACACACCAGGGTTGAAGACATTTCTACACTTCTCTTTCTGAAGCTGTGAATTTCTACAGAAGTGACATATGAAATGCTATTAGACCTGAAGGTGCAATTCCGTGGGTGGTGATCAAGGGTGTCCACCTGGAAAATGGGAGATCGAAGTTCTGATAGTGGTTTTGTTCTAGAGGTTTTGTCTCTAGATTTATGTTCTAGAGGCATTGGATAAAACTGAGAAAAAGCCCTAAAGGTAAGTGTCAGAAACAGGTTGAGTAGACTATTTGCTCCTCTCTGACCCAAGCAGCCTGCACTATTTTCTGCTACACAGTACTGCTTCAAAGCAAGGAGCAGGGAACATCCAGACCAGACCTGTGTGGTTAAAATGCCCCTCTGAGGTACAGGAGATCTGAACCAGGATCTCCACAAATGGAGGAGAAACCTCAGATCCATTCTGTCATGCCCTGGAGGAGAATCCCTGCTCTCAAACAGCTGCTTAGAAAACTAAAAGTGGGATGGGGGCAGATGCCAAGGACACTTTAGAAAGAAACGTCACACTGCTCTGCACAGATCTCTGAAACCAGCTTGCCTCACTCTGCCTCAGCATGTCTACTTGGGTCTCCACAGAATCCAGGCAGAAAAGACAAAAAGTCAATTGTTTTATAATTTTTTCAATTAGAAGTTTTCTGCTTATGCTTATCCAAGTCCTTCTATTCCAAGTGCTTATTCAAAGTGCTTCTTTGGGCTAAGAAGTTACCAGTACTAGTGGTGCTGAGTTTTCAGGCACCCCCTCCATTATACCCTGCAAATTTTCAGCTGGACTGAAACACAAAGTGCCCAGTTAAAAAACTGGTGTAATTCAATAAATTGAAAATAAAGAAAATGCATTTCATTCCAGCTTTCTGAAAGTTATATATTTCCTTTTGTACAGTGTGAGTAATATGTTAGCCTTACCAAAGGAAAAAAGATCTGCCTAGTGATACAGAAATGTGTAATGATAGCAGTCCAGAGAATATGCCAACGGTGACTGAATTTGTTCAGCTCACCTTAGATTTGAATAATAGTTCAATATTTTATTTCCTTCAGACCCAGAAAATTGATTTCTGTCTATATGTTGAATTTCTCTGAGGTTGCACATAACCTCATTGGCTTAATTATTTTTTTTTATTACAACAAACAGGTATCTCAGGTATCTCTAGAAGACTGTTTAATTCATCATTTCACCATGTGGATTAGTGCAGTCTGAGGGGAATTTTTCTGAGAGGAGTCACTGGTGTTAGTGCAGAATTCCAAATATTGAAAAAATTTCTGATGCTGCTATGTACTGCTTTCAGTTAGCTCAAACATGACTTTTTTTCTACATTTCAATTTGTCTTATTTCCTCACTGACTAAAGCAGACTACTCCAGCCTATTGTCCATAAATCTGGTACATTCACACTGCCTCTAATTGCTACTCTCTGGTAATGATTTCATATGTGATAGGAGTGACTGTTACTAGTTTTTGTGTTTTGGACTTTATCATGTTCCTATTCATGTCTGGTATGCCAAAGAAATTTGTATTAGCTCTGCAGAATTCTTCAGAGTATGTGGTAGTTTTGTGTGTCTGGGAATCTTCCATCTGGCTAGTGCGGGTTTCCTAAACACCATAAAACCCTGCCTGTGGAGATTGTGTATCTCTTATGGGCCCCATGGAGCTTATAATCTGCTTTTAATCATTGTATGTGGCAGCCAATACATCAGTCCTCATCAAGGAGTTTTTTCCATTTTGAATCCCCTTTAATAAGTTTTGATCCAATTCTGAAAATCCAGAACCTTTTTGTTCTGGTATCTTAGACTGCTACAAAAGTCGTCTTCCTTTGCTTTCCGTTTCCTCCCATACAAACTCTGATATCCATTGACTTCTGTGGATTGCTATAGCAAGTATAAGATTCTTAGCACCTTGCCCTCACTCACTTGTCTTTTGAATGGACCCACCAGCATCTGTTTCTCAGTAAACTACAGGTCATACCCTTAACTGGGACAAATGAATGCAACTTAGTGTGACAGAGCAAAGTCAGTTTGCTGTAACTAAGAAACTAGCTCCATATCTACATTCTTCAACAAGACACCAGGACTTACTTTACATTTCAAAACGCCAGCACCAGTTAAATTATTTCCCCATATGATATTAAAAGATTACCAACTATTCAAACTCAGCAGAATTTCACAGCAGCAGGCAGCTCAGTAGTTATCATTAAAAGGAAAATCACTTTTGACATGTGCTAAATTATTTACTGACACAAATTGGTGAAACTATTAATATCTATGAAATCATACTCCTAGCCTCCAGTATTTAATGTTTTGATCTGACATTCACCAGAGTACAATTTTGTAAGTAAAAAACTAACAAAAAAAGTGCACAGCATAATTTTAATAGAAAAGTCTCAACATCGAAATGTAACATCTTAATAAAGTAAGAAATCAAATCATATTTATTGTTTTGAAAGAAGAAAACAAAAGAAATATCTCTCTCAAATTTAAAATAAAGCCAGCTGAGTTCACTAAGACTTGGGGGTTCCTCCAAAACAAACAGCTTTAAGTCCCAGTGAATGTACAACTTGTTTCTTTTGTGAAGTGCTTCTGCCCGCAATTTCTAATTAACTAGCTCCATTCTTTTCTACAACAAGTAGCTCAATGCATACAAGCTACAATGTATACTTCAGCTAAATATATGTAGGTATGATTTTAAAAGGGAGATAACTAGTTAACAACATTTGCATGTTGCAAAGAGGCTCAATTAGTATAATAATTCAGAAATCTTGCTTTTAGCCTGCTCCCTGCATAGCTGCCCTGTACTGAATACAATCTGCACACTAAAGATACGTTTGCAGTTAAAAATCTCCAGAGACTTTAGACCCATACATAAAGATACTTATTTCACTCTTTTCTGAGACACTGACCTGTATCCTCATTTAAAAATGAACACCACATCTTTATGTTATTAAATCTTTGTTTTGATCTATTAGTATTCACCAAAGTGCCATTTTATACAACGGCACACTGAATAGGCAAGGCTGGAGGTAACCATCTGCAGCTTTAGAGTCAGCGTTTGAATTGATGAAAAGAGCTTTGTGTTTTCATTGCCAAGTTTGATTCTTCCAGTCATTAGACATTCCCCTCAGATCGCATCAATGAAGCGAACTCCCTTACACCCATGTGTTAAATTCTCTTCTCCTCATGGTTTCCTTTGCCAGCTATACTCCAGAAACACTACTGGGTCTTAGCCACATTCTTCTCACAGCTGTGTTAAAAAAGAGCATCAGAGCTTCTGCCCAAAATCCATATGTGTATCTGGTCAGTCCCCTGTCGGAGGGTCACCTCACATTGTGCTGTGATTATTCAAATATTCATCCTTGTTCTTGAACTGCACTGCTCTGATCATTCTGGGAAAGATTAGACCCTCCAGCCAGCACTGAAGAACGTGTCGGACATTGATGTGAAACGCACACAGCTCCCGCACTCAGAAGGCAGATTAGTTTTTCTTGCAGGAGAGGGGGACACTAACTACTTAATAAATGCTTGCTTCTTATTTCTTTACATTTTTTGTATTCTTTTCATCGTGTGTCAACTGCTGATAATGACTGTTTTTGTTGTTTCATAGGTCAACTTATATATCAGCATCAGCTAAGAAAATAAATGAACAAGGACAAAAGCAGAGAAAGCATTTTCAAAAAAGGCTGGAGGGAAATTCAGGACTAGACAAATAAAGGGTGTTTTCCAGTCACAATGAAATTTACGTGGTCAAAAAAAATCAGACCTTAAGGAGTAAAGCAAATGTTATTAAGAAAATAATTTAATTCAGAAGAGCACTTAGTTTTCTTTTGTATTCAATCAATTGAAATATTTTATCCAAAGCTGTAACTCTCCTGACTTCCTCCTTAAAACAAAGAAAAAAAAAAATCAAAAGAACATGTCTCTAATAAACAGTTAAGGACAAATGAAACAATGACTTCTGGTTTACATCACTTTTATATTAGCTTTATTCATAGTCAAAACTACCACGACAAAGTACACAAGCAAGATTCTTCTCACCATTTACGCTTATTTTCATACCTGTATATTTTAGCATTGCACTGTTACTTTGTGGATTTGTGTTTATTTTTAGAGGATTACATAGAAATTCTATCCACTCACCCTCCTCTACCACTTTACACAGCTACACGACTATGCAAGTGTAGCTGTGCTCACATGCAGAGCTGCGCCTTACTGAGCTAGAATCATTAAATTATGAGGAAAAAATAGAATCCCCCAAAAGACAAATTGCATTAAAATTCACTCCAGCTGCAAAGCTGTTGCAGAAAAATAGAACATTTCCTGGAAAAACCACATCAAAAGTGGCCTCAACCTTTACTGATAATTGGCTAATATTGATTTGGTATTACATTATAACCTCCTCTGATCTCACTGACATCAGCAACCACTCCACAATCCCAGAGGTTCCAGCCGGAAGGACATTTTTAAAATGTCTTGCTTCCTCTGTTGGCAGAGGTATTAATTAATTCACAGGCTCACAGGCTCTCCCTGCCACCTTCTCCAGGTCAGCCCCATTTCCCTGCTGGGACTGCACCAGCTGGCTCCTGGCTTCTCAGGCAGGACAAACTTGCAGGGGTACTATACCAACACTCACGGTGAATTCTGTGCTCCTGTCCTAATTATTTGTAACCATGAAATAGAAATATTAATTAAATCTAGAAAATTATAGTCATAGCCCTTCCAGAGTACTAATTAAAAATATTATTGTGCAGGTGATAATAGTCTATTGAATAAATATGTATTGCTACGTGTGCACATACATGTGCATTTACATAGACCACAGTTAAAATGTCTACTTTTTATAAAGAATAGCACTCTCTTAAAAGTCTAAGTGTATCTTGATAGTGTCTTAAAATCAAAACAAATTCAAGCAAATGCAGCTAAATCTGTGTGGTCACTCTCTGAGCATCAATGTTTCCTGTTTTACACCAGCACCCTGTTAGGATGGTGAATCATCTTCACAGGCAAGAACACAGAGTCTCAGTTTATATCTCACACTGCAGAGAGCCAACGTGAGATGCTCACCCTACTTCAGTATAAACAGATGCTTACTACATCCAAGTTCACTACAAGTAGATACCAAAACATCACCTTCTGGTGCACAGCTGCTGTTTCGTGTGGGACAGGATCAAGAAATTTTTGTCCTGGTGGAAAGAACAGGATCACTATTCTGACTTGGTTTAGAAAGCAACAACTACTGGTGGGTACACAAATGGGTGACATGATGGAAATGCTGTGGAGAATTACAACTCTCTTTTAAGCTCGACATATTATGCTGAATGCAAACACTGAAGTTTTTAAGACTATTAAAACATTCTTCAGTGTTGCCAGAGAACAGATTAGCAAAGACAGTGTAAAACCAGTAAACTACATTGTATGAAGAAACGAAGTACATCTTTACTCAATATTATTTTATTAATTACAATGATGTTCTTTCTTATAATAATTCTTATAATAATTTCAGTATTCTGCTTTGTAACTGTTGCTATTTTACTGAATAATATTGAGAAACTACTTTATACAGCTGACAAAGCTACTTCCTTCATATGTTAGAATTCAATTTTAGCTGAGCATTTAAAAAAGTCAAGAAAACAGGTATTTTAGAACGGTCTTTAGTCTACGAATTTTAGTGCCACATTTTAAGCTACATTAAACATCCTCTTAAGGCAGTGCTAATAATTAATACTACTGTAATTAATACCAAAAAGCCTTTCTGTTGACAGGTTTATAAATTGTCAGCTCTTTCTTGAAACATAAAACATCCTACATCTTCTAAATAAAATGCTAAGCTAACAAATGAGTTCCTGCCTAATTGCCAAACACTGATTTGTATGAAGCAGTTGAGGTTACAAAGAAATTGGGAATTCTCAGCCCGGTTTCCCTGCTGATGAGTACGAACTGTCTGTGTAGTTCTCCCAGAGGTGTCAGAGGAATCTCTATAGTGTCACACAAGGGTTCTTAGCTCAAAGTAAACACACTTTCCACAAACTCAGCTGCTTAATCTGTTTGCAGGTTGAATTATAAGATGGGGGTGGATGACTCCGGGTGCTGGGAAGACGCGCAGAGCATTTCCACAGTTTCGTGGTAAAAAGGGCACGCTATTGTCATCAAAAGACTTCAACCAATTGTTTAATTTTGCTATAGGCTCAGTCGTCTGATCTTAACAATAATGAAAACTAACCTGACCAAAATTTTCCCAAGTAGTTGGGCATGTTAAATTACGTAAATTCTTTTCACTAGAGCAGTGCATCACCACTACTTTAATTCTGTTTGTGGCTGCACTTCTACTTTAGCCACCCTGGCTACATGGGATTAAACAAGATTGTTTCACTTCGGGGGAAAAAACCAAAATAGTGAAAACCCAACCTTTGCTTAAATAGCTATATTATTAAACATTTATAAATAAAACTAGATGTAACAACTTAAAACAGTGTACAGAAAGGTTCAATCAATATTCTCTTTACCATGCTTTAATATTTTTTCGTAGGTTTATTTTTATCAAGTGCACAACTCCTGAAGTTTCAAATATATGTAACTGCTGAGAATAAAGACTTGAGTGATTACCAAACAACCACTGGAGGCTTTAAAGTGAAGACTAAAAATATGCATTTTCATATATAGATACCTTAATTATATTTTATGTAGTTACAAATAAATAAAAAATAAAGGAATATAACTATTTTTAAATAGAAAAACTCAACATGTGGGTTTTTTTAATAAGAAAAGCTTTTGTTAGGTCCTTGCAATATATTATAAGACAATTTCTGACTATCCTGTAAATACAGTGTAGACATTAAAGTTGAAGATACATATGGACAGACAGGACAATTTGCATCAGTTCAGCATTGACCACCTTGGAAGGGTGAGAGAGGAGAATTTTGCAGCTGATGAATGTAATGCAGAGATGAGAAGTGCTGAACTGTCAAGAGGCACCACTAATAACAAACATGACAATAAGCACTAGAGATGAACTTCAGGTTTTGGAGTTCAGTAACCTTTCAACAGGGAAACTCATGATGGGAAAGAGAATACAATCTCCATTCACTGACTCAGAGACTTCCTGTGGCTCTCAGTGAGATTTTGAAGCCACCCCTAAACAACCCCATAAGACTTTACAGTGGCATGAAACCTGCCAGATGAGTAACAGGCCAAAAATGAGAACTGTAATATACTACCACACAATTTTAAAGGCAAATACTCTGATGCCATAGGATTGCCATAGGGTAAAAAGACAGTGAAAGCCATTCATAGGAGATGGAAAGAGTTTCTCTGTGCCTTGCACATGTAGGAAGCAATTTCCGTAACAGTAATGAGAGGTATCCTGACTTGCCTAATAGCACAAAACTGTTAAAATGATCAGCTTCACACTGAGTAGGAAATGAGCTGACAAAGAAGGAATCGTTTTAAAGGACCTTTTCTGAGTACTGACACACTTTCAGTTATAGACGAAATACCAGAAAAAAAATGCTTGTAATGTGGATTACAACTGCAATTTTTGTTGGAAGGCAAGTGACTTACTTTTGAACTTTTTCATTGGCCTCCTGTGAAGCTTCCAGGGCTTTCTGGAGCTTCAGCTCGGTGTCCTTTTGCTCTGATCGAGTTTGCTGCAGCTGAGCCGCCAGCTCTTCAATCTGGCCATAGGTTAGGGTCACAACGTCCTCCCTTCCTTGGAGTCTGCCTTCAGAAGTACTGAAAGCACAGCTAGGTTGGTTCTTCAGACTCATTCCTTCAGACAAAGACTTGTATAATCTGGGAAAACCAAATCGTACATGTTATTAAGTTTCAGTCTAAGGCTGAGCTGCAAGAATTAATACTTTCAATATTGTCATATATGGACTCACATCCACTAGTAGCAAAACAAGTTATATTTCAGAAGTGACAGAGCACAAAAAGAACAAACTTTTTCCATAAGGCTCTTATAGAAGAATGTGACAACCATCCAAATTTAAAAAAGCAAAAAAAAGTAATCAGCAAAAACTCAAGAGGAAATATTTTTCAGCTGTAGCATCTTGTTGATCACCTCTGAGCTGCAGATCAAAGTTTTCTTTCTGATTTACATGAAGTTGAATTAATCAGTGTAAGTAATTGATGTGTTATTAACTTGTACTACACAGGACTCTCTTTTAGAAAGCAGCTACAGGGGATTTATTTGCAAAAGAAGACTTTTCAATAAAATGAAAGGAATAAAACCACTACAGTTCAAAAATTAAAATCAGTAACTCACCAAGATTACTTAGAAGTATGATTTGCACATGCTAATCAATTCTAAAGGTCCCCATTCAGTTTTATCCATGATTTTGAGCTAAGTTCATAGAGATTCCAAATCACAGAGCACAAACCCAACACTCTTGCATTGCACAAACCAGAATATAGTATTAAATGCTTTGTATTTGTGGGCCAGAAAGTTCTGGACAAATCAAACATTATTTCAGTGTGGATTTCTAGTAGCAGTACACACTCATTACAGTATTCAAGACACTCTACATGACAGCTGCAAGTATGTAATAGCATATTTTCTTTCTTTTGCAGTTTATTAAGGTGTTTGCATGGAAAACACTAGCTGTTCCAACAGCCCATGAAGAAAAACCATAAACAAACTAAAATATAATATACTTGGACAAACAAAATGTGGATGAACTAGGAGAAATAGACAAGCTGAAAGGTCAGAGTGTTGACATGTCATTGTGCATATTACGTGTGATTATCTGAAAACAATGTGAAAAACCTTTCAAATTAAATGAAGACATATTGAAAATATAAATATTTATAAAGGGACATTAAAATTCCTAGAATGGACTAATTAAGAAAAAATTACTCTAGCAGTTGCACATAAAATTTACTGACTGAAGTTCCACTACAGTTGAGCATTGATCACCATAGAAAAACACAAAGGTATGCAAATAATGTTGAAAGCAGGTTACTGAAATACCATTGCTGCCCGCTTCTTAAACACCTGGCATGAGATTAAAAGAAAAAAAAACAGATGAGAAGCTAAACTGTTCAGTGAATATATGGATCCCTGATTAAAAAAAAAAAAAGCAACAAAAGCTAGAGGATAGACTAAATATTCTACCTTGTTCACACCAGCTCAGAGTTTTTTCCCAGAATATATGAAAAATAAAGTAATTTATTTAGATTCTAAAATACAGGCTCTCTGTGGCTACAACTAGGTTCCTTTCCAAAACTGGCCAAGAAAACACATATATACTACTACAACTGCAATATAGTTCTACGTGTCTTAACTCAAAATGATTGCATCTGAGTGATCAATAGATTCTGTATACACTTGGCAGCCAGTGTGATTCCTCCAGATAAAGGCACTGTGATTGATAGATCTTTTAATATTTTTTTTCAAAAGCATGTAATTTCCAGACCTTCATCAATATGTGTTTTGGTAAAATACTTTTATTTCTTCCATTCTGAAATTTACTAATTTGAAATTCCTTCATTTACCCGAAGATTATTTCTTCAATGACTATTGATGCTATAATTAAAAAATAAATGGGAGTTCTAGGCCTGAAGAATGGGTCACAGAAGTATTCAAACAGTTGCTGGATTTCAGTAATTCACATGTTCTTTTTAGTAAGCCTTTTGCTTTACTATGGCAGCACAGCCTCTTTCCTGCTCCAGCTTGGGTCTGAGAGATTCAAGAGACCACCTTAACTGTATCTAGGCAGAAGAAAAAGTGACATGAGATGATATCACTTGTGCAGCTCCTGTAGAGAGCAAGAGGTTTCCTCAGTCCCTGCAGCTTCAAGCCTGCAAAGAAATATCACCAGTTGTAACTGCTCCCAGAGGGACTTGACTTTGGCTGAAAACCAACTCTATGAAGTGCTGCTCCTAAAACACTTCTCACCTTGCCAGGCATACTTTTGCTGCAAGGTGGGAAATTATTTTCCACCTGAAGCAATTTCTGAACAACACAGCAAAACCTTCCATCTAAAGGAACAAAAAAAAACCACAGCAAAAAACCAAACATTCCCTACCTGTCCCCTCCCTCTGCCTCCACCCCAGCGATTAACATATCCAATGTTCCCAAAGTCATGTAGGGCTGACCTTGGTTTTTACCACAAATGTTTCTCACAGGTCCTGGAGACCTCTCAGATCTCAGCCTGCACTCAGGATGGTTTGAAGAGCGTCCCCTCATGCCACTGAGTGCACTCAAGGGCCAGGCAGCATCACCACCTTGAAAATCCTACCTCACAGGTGATCTTAGGAAACACTGCAATAAGACGATATCAAAAAAAGCTCATTAGACCTAAAAGGACTTTGAAATTTTGCTGTGAAGTACAGGATATAAAATGGTCAAGTTTGTATTACACGTGAGTCAGGAGGCTGACAGCTGGTAGACTGGTAACTAGATGACATTGCCCTACCATAGACAAATATTTTACTAGTCTTCCTTTGCCTGCATTTACACAAGGTAAGAGGACTGTGTTTTCTTTTCAGTACAGCAAACCATCTCTCACTAATTTATCCGAAGGCAGCAGCTGAAGGCAGTCTCTGGCACACAGGCCACGGACCATGTTACAACAGGAATGCTCGTTGCACATAACACAGAGTATGCTCTTTGCACTGTCACAGTCCATCACAGTGTCACTCTCTTCTGTGATGGACCCATTACCTCTTAGTCCAGGATGAGCTCAGACAATCTCAACCACTTGTTGAACAGAAGCCACCACTGATTTTCTTCTCTGTGGTGGTTGGGCATACAACATCAGGATTTCACAGGGCATTCTGTTGACAGATTAGTGATCATGTGTGTCCATACTGTCCAGACTCAATTACATGTGAGTATGGAACAACAGTGAGCAGCACCTTGAGGTTCACCCTTCTCTCCTGAAATGATCTAGACAAATCTGCAATCTGTACCAGGGTCCTAAGAGCCTGAACACTACATGATTCAAACATAGGTTCATTAGCTACAGTGAAACTCAAATCAACAATATTTCAACAAATATCAGTTAAAGGCCACTAGCAAATGCATTTTTTCTTCTTCGGCCTCAGCCTTCTTATCTTTAAATAAGAGCAATCACAATACTACCACTGCAAAGTGCTCTGAGCTTCACTAATGTCAAGAGACATCACTGCTGAAAGAGCTAAGTTAGAGGCAGCACAACCAGAACTTATAAAACTAAACCCAGATGGTCTTCTGGTGATGTCAAACAGCAAACATATTCTTTTCAGCTTCATTTTTACTGTCTTGGACCACTGAAGTACTCACACCATTTCCCTGTGATTAACCTGGGGGAGGGAGTAAGGACATGGAGTTTAATCATCTGAGCCTTTCTTGAAGTTGAAGGACTACCAAGTTATGCTCTCAAATAAGACATAACTGTAAACCATGCCTCCATTACAAACTCTTCATTTAGGGAGTTGCACAGCAATCAAAAGTTTTCTGGTCACTTTATGCAGCCCCTGGGCAAACTGCTTGGATAGCACTGCCTCATGTGAGCGATATGCACACGACATTCAGCACCACCTATCATTCCTCACATTCACCACAACATCAAATGGTCTAGGACCTCCACAAAAACAGTTTCTGGATTAACAGTGTTTGGTTGAAAAAGAACAGAATACACATGAGACTGATGAGTAGAAGGAAGTGTTTTTGAGCTGTTTGCAGTTATAGTGCTATTTCACAGACCCACAGCTAAGAAACTAACTTGTAGCTAAGAAATCCACCTGGATTCCCAGGATACATGATGCACCTGGGGCTGGGGTCTCTGCTATCTCTAATTTATTAGAGACTGGAGGATTACAACTTAGCATTAGCTTTTTTCTCACACAGAGATATAGTGCACCTAAGTTCACAGAAGAGACTACTGTAGATTTCACGCTTTAATCCTGGATATTACTTGCTACATGTTAACCTTAATTACACATCTTCAGGGTTCTACAACACATCTGTACTAATTGCAAATCACAGATTCACAGGCTCTCAAATTTCCTCCATGAATCAGAGGATTGTGTTCACAATACAGGAAACTATTGCAGATATTCTTTGTAGTTTTCCCAAGTTATATGTTATTCCTAGAACCGAGCTTTCAATGAAATGTTCCTGTCATGTTCTGACAGGGAATTGGCTGTATTAGCATATTCTAACCTAAGCATTCACTGGGTGCACCATGAAGGCCTGCTTCTAAGTAAGTAAAATTAACCTAAAATTAAAAAAAAATAAATAATAATAACAATAAAAAGTCAGGTGTTTACTTTTTCCCACTAGATGCTACAAGTAAGAATTTTGCTATCTTGTATCTGTTCTTTATTGTCAATTCATATGCTTTGGCCATTCTTAAATATTTGCCAATGGCTTTAGTTAACAAAATAATTTTAACTTAGTATTTGTAATACTGTAGTTATTCCCTACAGTAATAGATTATTTAGGTAACACTGCAAACAGAGAAGGAACCTTATCTATTAATCGAAGACAGAGCTGGCACCAAGAGTGACCTCAGTATGTGAACATAATGGACATTTAAGATGGTGCCAGCGACTCGGTGCTTTACTGTGTCTCACAGCCTCCTGTCTGCTCTCCCTGGGAAGTGTGAGCATTTAGCAGAGACAGAGCAGCCCTGGCTCGGCTGTGGGCAAGAGGAGGGGCAGAGCTCACAGACAAGAGGCATTGCCACCTTCCCCACCGGCAGGCTGAACTGGCAGCACCTGTGCCTGTCTGCTGGCTGCTGGAGGCCGCTGGGCTGCCATGGATCACTGAAGGGGTGTGTACGTGGGTGGTGTGGAGCCAGCAGCCCTGGCCTGGGGCCAGCAGGGAAACTGCCGATGTCAGGGATTTGCAGAAACACAAGCTTGGTGGAAGAGACACAGAGGATCTTGTCCTAAAGGTCATAGTGATTTATTTTTTATACTGGGAGTATGTTTTTAACAACATTTCTGACAACAGTTTGAAGAACAGTGCACAGTTTTTCTCAAATCTAAACTGAATTAAGAAAGCAGTAACTCTTGGTAGTGTGCTAAAATAACAACCACTGGCATACCAACAAAAACTGGTAGAAAACAATGCAGTACTTTGTAATTTAAAACACTATGTATTACTTTCTGTCTTTTTGTGATGATCCTTGCCAAGAGCTTCATCCTGAACACTGTCACTCACAAGGAAACCAGGGTATTATGGCATAAAGGAACATCAGGAATTCTGACCAGGCACTTCAGGATCAGCTCCTACAGTCCCCAAACACTCACCAACCCAGTCTAGACCTTCAGCAACCCCTCAGCTCCCACAGGCTTGACAGTACTGCTGGCATGAACATTCACTCTCTGAAATGCCAACCACAGAAATCTTCCCTGATGACAAAGACTGGGTGAACTCCAGAGCCAGACATCTCTGCAGAAGCCTTATTTGATGTTGCCTGTCATGATAGCTCGAATTTAGATTTGCCTGCAGAACTAACAAAATCTAGTAGAGATTTCTTAGAAATTATGCATGAAGTTATGGATAATATGGTTTTGGCCTTTAGTTTCCTTTGCAGATTCTCACTGGTAAAGATATTGGCATCTAACTTCCATTTTACATGAGTGACCCACACACAGACAATTTTATTTCAAATGAATAAAATCCTTTGGCAAAAGGTAGGAATATTAGTGAATCAACTCGTATTAGATAACTTGCAACAATCCAGATGAAATAAATAAGAATCCTGACCCTGAAAACTGGAACAGTCAGTGAAGGGTCCACTCAGTGCAAAGGGGCATGCCATATATACATCTGTATAAAAGAAATCTGATGGTACTGATACATATCATAATGCAGGCATCAGCATCACCTGAAAACAAGCTCAATGTAATGACTATGTGCTGTTGACTTTTATTTTTGTCTCCAGGGAATAGTGTTTACTTTGCTTTAAAATTTATATGAGTCATTTTGTTATGTGCCTTTTTTTAATTAGTCGGAAAGAAATAGCCATTTGAGAAAGCGAGCGGAAATCAATTCTGATTCGATGCCGATAGCTACTGTGCGATGTAAACTGTGTGTTCTTTCTAATTAAATGTAAACACGTGCAGTTCTAAAGTCCAGCAGTGATGACAACTACTAGAAAGGATTGCCTAAGACCTGGTCAACTGATCCTTGTGAACCTTTTGTTCATACCGTAGGCGAACTTGTGCAATCTGTCTCAGGTGAACGCCAGTTGTAACTGACTTTATTTTAGGTCATCTTCAGAGAAAAGACTTGACAAGAATGTGGAGAGCTCTGTAATACCTCCAGTTACCCATTAACTATGTCCTTCTGATAGCTAATCAATAGCATTGCATGGAGCCAAACACACTGCACTGAACTGCCCCTCTTCCAAAAGCCAAGTCTTGGTAAATATTTAATGGCAGTAAAGGTGTTTTGACTCTTATCAATCTGATATGTTAAAGAACTCTTGAAAGAAACTTTATCTTTCTTCTGTCTGCATAAATAATTTGTTCAGTTACAATTTTAGTCTTATGCAAAAGCACTGAATTTAATGATCTAATGCTTTTAAATCAAGGCTTTGGACAGAGAAAATGTAGTTTCAATCCACATGTCACAAAATAAAGAAAAACCAAAGTTTATTTCCTTGATAAAATGCCAACTAGAAATATACATCAAGGAACCTAGCCCTTTATACTGTAGTAGTAAATACTGTGCCAAACTCGCTCAAAACCTGTTATACAAGTGCACATTTGAGATTTTCTTGCAAGGCTTCAGTTTCTGAAAAATTCTTAGCTCTCATTCACATCAAGACAATGTAGGAATTTTAGCTTCTTTTCACCAGGGGAAAAAAAACCCCAACTCTAAAATAATTATACCAGGGTCCAGAGACTTTTTGTATCCATACACTGAGTATTCCCAGCTTCAAGTGGTATATTCATGTGATGAGTTTTATTAAGCATGTTTCCATTTTCTATTTTTCTTGTACAAAGCTGCTTGTCTAGATCCTTAACAAAGAAACTTTTGTCCTGATCCTTTACCATCATGCAGGTATCCCTCTGCTACAGCCAGGTAGGATCCAAACACCACCTTATATACTTAGATGGGCTTATTCTGTGCCTCTGTGCTAATGCCAGAGGATGGAGGAATCCTCTGACTTTCTCCCACAGCACAGTCTTCCAGCCTCTTCTGCATGATCCAGCTTCAATATGAGCCTATGTATTTTGAAGAAAATGATTCAGCAATGGATCCAAGCTTTTTCTTGGAAGACAATCTGGCAATAAAAAATTGATAGTGTTTCAGTTTCCAAAATGTGAATCACCATAAATGTTTTCCCAGAAGTATAAGCATTACTTTTTCCCCAGTGTTTACATGGCCTCCTTTGTGCTCTTGATGCCATTCAATAGTCTTCAAAAATAAGGATCACAGGAATAATTCCTAAACACTGGCATAGATAAAGTGAACAGCCCGAAGTTTTTTAATCACTAGCATTGCCTCTGGTGAAAACAGTATTAATTAAAATCATAAAGGCATATAAATTAATCAAGCAGTGAAGCACATGGCACCATTTAGTAATGATGAGCTGAAGAAAGCTGATTACTAAAAACCTCAGAAAATATCTTGTACTTAATACAATGTTATCTTTATAAATCAGACATAATCGTGAATTTTATGGCTGTCCTGATTTGCTATTGTGATCGCTTGGCTTAACTCCTCCACTGAATCAGAAAAGCAAGAGACAAAGCTGTCTTGGACCCCAAGCTGGAAGCCAGCCCTGCTTTCCAGCATGGCCAGGAACATCCAGCTGAGGAAGAGCCTCTCCAGGAGAAGGCAATTAGAAGAAATACAAAGAATGGAAACGTGTTTCAAAGATGGAATAACTGAATACATATGGTATTTCAGAGAGGGATGATCTCATGGATGAGATGAATAGCCCTAAAGCTAGAAAAAGTAGCCCTAAAGCTAGCCCTCAGTGTGACTAAGCTGAGAAGCGGAATCACATGGGGCTCTGCTCCTTGCCCCTACCTTCTTGCTGAATGATTCAATGGGTTAAAAAAAATCTTTGAATGATTTAAAAAAAAAAAAGAAAATGTAACTTTTAAAATTTCAGGATGCTTCCTTCCCTGTCCCAAGAAAATAAAACAGACTATCTGAACAGTTTTGTCTGATCTTACTCAAAGGTGTTACTGAAAAATATTATGCAACTCTGATGAAAGGCAAACATGGTGTACTGTGCTCCAGCCCATGCCCAGTTTTGGTCACCAGAGTACCAGTAAGTGAGGTACTGATGAACTCTTGGTGAGTGTGCCCAGCACATTTTCCCCACTTTCTTGGTACTGTACACAGCAACACGTACCACTCTGCAATGGCTGGTGACTCACTAGGAGGACTGCCTGTGCTGCAGTCTGAAATCTGTCCTCCACATGGGGAAACACACACAAAATGTCGACTTTAATGCCATCGTGGCTTCTGCCATACAAAAATGCAGCTGGTTTGGGGATTTCTGTGCAGATACACACTCAGCAACTCACCTCCTGAACACCATGTAAATGGCACAATGGCAACATATCGCTACTCAGGAAGTCATGTCTTACCTAGCTGCTGCTGCCAAACCCTTGCTCATATAAATCATACAGCTCCTTGGACAGTTAAGCGCTATGAAACAAGGCAGTTAAAACGATGGCTTAAATGATAAAGGGAGCGCCTGGGAAATTTAATATAGGGGAAGTCTGCTTCCCTATTGTATCAAAGCTTTCTGAAGCAACTGGGCAGACTTGTCTGGGCCATTCTCCCCTAACGTGAAACAAGGACACATGCTAAGGGAATGATTTAGTGGATTGGGCTAAGAGCTCTGTCTTGAATTCCCTCTTCTATTTCACGTCTTCTCTGTGGTACCGAGCAAGTCACAACATGCAAAACTCAGCCTGCCATGCTGAAACTGGGAGTAAAGCGTCTTTCCCTAGCTCATTTTCTTTAAAATCCAAGCTTTCGGGGTCCTGGATTTCTTCTTATTACCTTCATGTGCTGCATCTTGGAAACCAGAGGCCCAGATTTGGTTCAGGTCTCAGCACCCATTATTGTTCATGGAAAGACACGGAAGAGCTAATTGCCAGTATGCACGCATTAACAATGCTCATCAACCTGGCTAACCTCAGCAGACAGATCCAGGTTTGGGACCTAAATGGAAAAAACAGTTTTTCACCAGTTTTTGCCTCCCCATTGCAGGTTCAGCCACCACTGTCACCACGGGGCATAGGCAGTGACAGCAACCTCCTGTGCTTTGTTGATCTGCCCCGAGCACAAACATCCTTGTGTTC
Source organism: Parus major (assembly GCF_001522545.3). Classification (NCBI taxonomy): domain Eukaryota; kingdom Metazoa; phylum Chordata; class Aves; order Passeriformes; family Paridae; genus Parus; species Parus major. The sequence continues at coordinate 38,039,254 of NC_031774.1, read as the reverse complement.
TGAGATGTTCCTTCTTTCCTCCCAGTGAAAGGGGCCATCAGCTGGATATGGCACATGACTGGAAGCCAAAACACACAACTTTCATACCTCTTGAAAAGCGAGTAGACTGGTGGTTGGAGAAAAATCAGTGAAGAGAATCTCTCAAGCGTAGGGGTTGGAAAAAGGCTATATTTATTTCTGTATCCTAAAAATTTTAAATCTGCTTCCCTCACCTCTCTCTTCCTTTACCCTCATGAGTTGTGACCATTGAGCTATTGAAATAAAATGTGTAAAAAATTAACATAGTTGTGCGCTTTAATTTAGCTTTAGGTTGAAGAGAAAAAAAACATTTTTCACTTTATGACACAGGATTTCACAAGAAAAACTGCAGTTTTTTTCTTTCATTTTTCCATGACCAGCAGATAAAATGAAACACTATAGCAGGAAATATATTGGTTGCACTGAACCAAAGAATTAATTATTTTCTCAGGACCTGACAAGGAAACTGAATGAATATGAAAGCTCTTGTGAAATCTAGCCAACACGGAATTCAACACTCTTCAATTCCTTATTTATTTTCTGAACAGGACAAGATAATTATTGGTATGAATACAGCCTACTATGCTTATACACATCCAACAGGTATTATACCCTCCTCTGATATGAGCAGTAAAATTGCTCAAGAGGAAAAACTAAATTCCTACATCACGACATTCCTCATTCTACTGTCACAACTGTAAGAGTATAGTAAAATTATTTCTTTGGTAAAGATAGTAGGGAAGAAGAGCAAATTGAAGAGTAAGTATTTCTCTATCTCCACCAAAACCCTTGGGATGGACATCCCTTTTACAGAATATGATTGAAACAGAACATAATCTTACATGAGCCTGGATAACATTAAGATCTTGCCTAGCTCAGAAGCAAAAGAAAGATACATCGGGTAACATGAACCTTGTTATCCATCTTTCTTGCAGTCTTTTTGGTGAGGGACAAATTCACAGTTCTTCCCCTTTGGTGAAAGTTCCTCCCAGTTCAATCTTCTTTAATGATAGTGGAAGCCATTAGTGCATTTCCCACTGAGAACCAGAAGAAAGCCTAGTGAAGACAGCTTTGAATTTATTTGTGCCAAGAAGCTAATGGCTGTGGCCATAAGTAGGTGCTCTTCTGGCTGCCTAGTACAACTAAATACTTCCTCAAAACCTTGCTGCTTCCTCCTGATCTCTGGGAATGGAAGACCAGAAGAGAAAAAATGCAAGAAAATATTACTTTATACAGCCAAAAATAGGGGCAAGAAGAAAAAGTTCCTTCAGAAATAAAAAGAAACAATAAATAATCTAGATGTTTGAAATTTTGGCCTCAACCTTGGTTGTTTCAATGACCACAGCTTGGGTATGACATAAGTCCTTCATGGTATATTTTCAATACAATGTACATAGTTTTTACCTTAATGAGATATGTAAGATCAGAATCAATGAATCAACACCATGATATGCCCCTAAGTTATTTTTTCATGGACAGCAGGTGAGCGGATGTCATTCCTCTGTTTAATCAGGAGTTAAAGCGTGTACAGTAATTCCTTATTTTCACAATATTCCTTCTGACAAAGATAACAACCATAAGAATGGCTCCCAGCTGGCTAAACCTGACATACAGGTTTTGTTAATAAAAAAATGCATGACTTAATTAATGAAATGGATCTATTAAGACTGTCCCCCAATCAACCAGAGTGGCCCCACCTACAGCTGAACTTCACATGACCTATCTTATGCAAAAAGAATTGTAATAACTTGCACTGGAAGCTGCTATAGAGGAAAGGTTGCTATGAAGAAAAAAAAATGTGACTTAGAAATGCATATAATGCCCCTAGAGGAGAAAGCTTAGTATTTTCACTTTTACTCAGCCTTTTCCTTTACAGTGAATAATTGAAACAATTTTGCTAAACTGTGTAAAATTATTTCACAAAGAATAATTACATTTGATCTATTAGCACCTGATACTATCTATTGTCTAAATTGCTTGCATTCAATCCATGAGTAATGTCAACAGTATTAGTGTCCATTATGGACGAATTAGCTGAGTAAAAATAATTTTTAAATGTTTGACATTCTTCTGCCGTTTCTCTAGCATAATGTTCAAAAGAAGTATCATTATACCAACATATTGGATTTTTTCAAGGCATGCCTTTATTTAAGTCTGCAAACTTGGGGTCTTTAAAATTTGCCTGTTTTGTTCTGGCAAGCATAAATCTGCAGCAATCTACTCAATTTACATTCTTCTCTGTTCCTATCTAGCTGTCCCACACTAATTGGCTGTCCAAATTCACCTCCATCAACTTTGGCAGGCTCAACACCTCCTTCAGAAAACCAGGTTTTCTTCTCCCCCAGTCATAAAGAGCTGCACTGTTACAAACAGAAAAAAGGAACTTTGCAACATTTCTACAACAAAGTTATATATATACATTAATTTGATCACACGCAGACATACATGCTCCAAACTGAGCTAATGCAACAGCAGATACCTATTTTTTTTTTCTCTCTTGCAGCTTTATTCCTGTTTCAAAGATTTCCAAATCCATGCTGCCTTTTAGCAGAGGAAATCCCACGAACTGTTTAAGATTACATTCTCACTGAAAGCGATGAATGCCACAGTCTTCTCCAGAATAAAAAGCTACTTTCTCTCCTTGGAATAGTAACTTTACAGTAATTTGGAGGAAGCAGGAGAAATAGTTGGTCATTAAACATTAGATGTATTAATGGGGCACTCACAGTGTATGACTCATCTGGAAAAGGCAGTTCTGTACTTGCATTTCAGGACTGCTGCAATACAATAGCTACTGCGATAAATATAGGTTTATCTCACTTAATATTTAGCAGAATCTAATGAAGAAAACTTAAATCAATGCACTTTCCAAAAAAAAAAAAAGCAAAAAAAAATATAAAGCATGAGTAGCACTATTTACATCTTACAGCTAGGGGAATAGAGAGGCAAAGAAAAAACATTCCAAAGGAGGCCCTTCATTTCCACTCCTCAAATGGAGACCTTTAGTACTTGGTCTTTGCAACTTACAGAGACTTGCAACTCCATATGAAAACAATGACAAATCAGAACATTCAAAGCAGGAATCCCCCAAGCACTTTAGCAGCATGCATAAAATGATCCACTTCTTCAGACTCATATAGCTCATGAAGTCCTGCTCGGTTCTCTGGAAATCTCAGACCTGCAAATATGGGTCAACCACTTGGTAGCAGTTGCTTGTAACATGGCATTGTTGGAAATGGAGCTTCTGTAGAGCTCAGAAAAATGATACAAAAAACCAACCAAACAACAACAACAAAAAACCCAACAAAAAACCAACCCAAAAAACAGGCTATATAGGATGCTGGCTTGATTAGTAAAGTTTCATATGATGCCTTGGAGTGGAGGGAAAAGTCATTAATGTAAAGTCTGATATATTAGGAGATACAAAGAGAAACATAATTCATAAGGACAGAAATTCTGTTTGCTCTCAAGACACTGCAAATCTGTCCTTTATGGTTTTGGGCTTTTTTTACCAGTCCTAGTTATTCATGATCTATTGAGCCCTAAAATCATATCACTTTGATGAAAGCTTTGTGCATTTCCTTACTCTCAAGTTCTGACTCATGTAGGTGATTAGGAGGCAGAATAGTAACAGAGATAAAATAACTGGACCACTTCAGAGCACACTTAAGTCACTGTGAGAACTCTCAAGCCCAAGGTAAATATATCTGTTCATAAGGAACTCCAGAAATGGAGACACTAAGAGAAACAGGCATGTGCACTACATCCTGGGCTTTTAGTGTAGACTTTTGTCTTGTTTTGCCTACTTTGTACCAAATGAGCTCTTAGTTCTGTCTGAGGAAAAAAATTGGTTCCCAGGAATCTGAAGAACAGAAACAAAATACTTATGTCTAGAGCCAGGGACAATGTGATGCACTTCAGAAATTATTTGTAAGAGCAGAGTAGGTGACAAGATTTTTTAGATGGTGGACAAAAAGCTTTGGGGCACAAACCCCAGATATTTTACAAGAAATGAAAACCAAAATCAGCTCATCAAAACAATCAGAACCCAGAGTCTGATGTACTTCTATCAAAAACCAGTAACATCTTGCTTAGGTTTTTGATGAATAAAATTCACTGGCAGTTCAGATTGCAGGCAAGCCTTCAGAGGGAGACTGAGAAAAAGAAATGGATATGACATTCCTGGAGTAAATATGGTGTGTGTGGGGAAGAACTTCAGCTGCTGGCCCCATCGAGTCCTGACAAAAGGAATGCAAGAGCTGTTCCCAAGGTGAAAGAAGACAGGCTGAACAATGTGGCTAATGGGATCACATTGAGCTAATGGGATCACCACAACTTGTTTTACTTCTGTTGGTTCATGTCAAAACTCTGATGTGTTTTAGATACATTCTACAGCAGTAGGCTAAATCTTGAGGCATTTTTGGAGAGAATTTACATATCTTTGGGTTTTGAGCCTTGTGTAAAAGAGTCTACTGGGTAAGAACACTTCAAATTCAGAAATTCACAAATTTTAAGAACAGGTTCATTTCTGTCAAACAAAGGAAAAAAAGAAACAGAAGGCTCAAACACGTATCTTATACAGGCATTTAATGGTGCTGCCCTCACACAAATCTGCAGAGGAGGTTACAGACACCTCACACTTGCACAGGCCCTCAGTTGCTATCTTTCACAAGCCAGGTGTAGACAAGAGAATAAGCACAGCCACACTGTACCACCCAACTATACTATCACACATTTAGATTTGGCAAGTACTGACAGCACTTGGGAATGCTGTAAGTAATATTACTGATTTCTAAAAGCTCTGAAAACTTGCTTATTGCTCTTGATTATGGTATCCTGAAAGTATTCTAGAATGATCCTTATTCAACACATAAGGATTTAAAAATAAAATTGTACAGGTCAAAATGATCCAGCTTTGGCACCTACGGTTAAACTATTGCTCCAGAAAAATACTGGTTTTTCAAAGGGGCACTTGTGGGTCCCTTCCCGCTCCCTACATGCAGACTCAGGTGTCTAAATTTACATATAGGAGACTGAAAATTTTGGCCACACTGTTTAACAGGCAGATCTGCTGGGAGGTCTCTTGCAACCAGATTTTTTTAAAGCCTCATATTTATTGGACAGATACTGGCCCATTTCCAATCCACAACTGCAAATCCAAAGAAACAGCTCAGAGCAAACCAGCAGCCTTATTAGCCTTTAAAGATTTCATTTTCAAGAACTCAAGACCCTTTATTGACTAATGAAAGGTTGGGTCCCCAAGCCCACAGACTGATGTTGCTTGGAACATATTTTAATCATTTTGGAGTGCTAGCAGCCATCTGTCTAAAGAGCTTTGATCACATAAATGCACTCTGAACTGCAGCTCCTTCCGACTCCAAACCCTGTCCAAAAGCCAAAGGGAACCCACAGGCATGGCAACTTTGAGACAATTCAAAGCCTTGCAATGTGATAAGGCTGCTTTTATTATTTAGCACATCATTAGATTTAATGACACCACAGATAAGAGATACACTAAAAAGATACCATTGTCATCGCCTATCTTGTAACAGCAACATCCAACTGTGACTTTGCTTTGTTTCTACCCAACACTTGTTACTTACTATGCTATTTTAAAAGAATAGTTAAATGAAACAAAAGGATTTCTTTTCCTGCTGCAAACATCAGAAATAGTGAAAAAAAAGTACCTAACAAAAAACAAAAAAACAAAACCCAAAAAAATCAGGACTTTGTTTCTTTAATATTTTCCTGCTTAGCTAAAAAAAACAAAAAACAAAATAAACAAGACACAAAAGACAAGCAGAGAAATTCCAAATAATCTACTGTATTTTCAGTTTAAACTATTGACTGTTGGGCAGATACTGCTTACACATACAAGCCTACTTTGACCAGCACTAAATACAAATTTACACTGAAAAAAGAGTGATCATTTACAGTTAGAGCTCTTAACATTTTAACATTTATGAACAAATTTTACACAATTCAATTATTATTTCCTCCTTTTGAAACAGTTTGGCCATCTCAAAGCTTATTTTGTAGTGATCAGTATTTTTTGTTGTGGTGTCTTGTGAATGGTACAGAAACATGCTATTAACTATGAAAGCTTGGAAGCAATGACAATGTCAGGCATGAAAAAAATCTATTTTAATTACCAGAGTCAAGAAACTGCTCTCAAAAATCAAAGCAGAAGTCCTAAGAGAATGGTAAAAACTGCATAAAAATATCTCTCTTGATGACAGGAGAGACACAGTGGTGGAACCTGTGTGACAGAGCATGACTTTATTTGCTCCAAATGTCAGCAACCTCAGTGAGTTCAACCCTGAGATTACAGTGCTTGCAGGTTTCTCTTCATTCTGAGATCTCATTCTTGAAACTTTTAGCATTGCACAGTATAATAAAATACTTTTCAATTCACTAGCTGTCATACCATGTGTGGCTAGCTAGCAGTGTGAAGAAGGTGAAGTAAATAAATAAGAAATAAATCCTGCACTTCTTTGTCATTCATGAAAACATTTTCAGGTGACCATTCTGTAATGCTGATACAGCACAGATTAAGAGAAAAAGACAAAACCGTAACATGGAATGGCCCAGGTAATAGAAGAGCTTCTCTAAGCTCTCTGCTGTTAAAGAAAATACAACACTGATGATTCACTCAGTGTAACTCCCTCCCTCTCCTTCTGTGTCTTTTCCTTCCAAACTCAGAGCCATAAAAGCTCCTCTGCTAGTGAAACAGCAGCTCCACACCACTGCTTACATGCCTTTCTTGGTGACATCAGGAAAAAGGACAAGTGGAAGGAAAAAAGAACTATGCTAGTTCTCCTTCCTGTCATGACCATGTAAACTGCTGCTTACAAAAGCAAATATTACTAGTATATTACACTTTATTCAAATATCTGTGAGACTCAGAACTGAGCAGATCCCAGCAGGCCCGCTTATTCACTGGAAAACTGTGGCTGAAATTTCCAAGTTTCTACTCTCCTAAAAATGACAGCTTTCACACCTATGCTGGAAGAACTACACTTACCAGATGAGTAACACATCATTAGGGAATGCTGGACACAGGTTAAAAACCTTCCAAAACACAAGACCTCTATCACATTAGCTAGAAAAGCAGTTCGTGAATGGGAAGTTAAAATGGAATTTTTTCCAGTAAAATGCATCAGCATGACATGCATGTATCAATTTAACAAAAGCTCTAAGTTTAGACAGGAATTGAATAAAGTAAATACCTTACCCTTGACTTCTCTCTTTGTAAACAAAAGAGGTGGGCAGCTTTCTGTTTTGTGTTCTGTGACAGGCAGAGGACTTCTTCTGCCACCTGCATTCTTAGATACTCCCTAACATTTTTCCACTGTGTGCAGTGTTAAGTGCAGAGTAAGAAAAGCAATGTTATGTCTAGCACTGACTGAAAACTGGTCACGTAGAAAGTTTTCTCACCAAAGACTTTTTTTATTGGGAAATGTAAATTCCAACACAAAAAAATTATGTTGTCTTCCTGTGGCACATTTCTAAGTGAAAGTTTTTTTTTCACCTTAGTATTTCAAACTGAAATGACATTTTGTTTCATTTCTTCAGCTGAAGAGAACTGAACCGAAACACATCAAATTCATGATTTTTCAAAACTGTTGAATTGACATTTTAACATAAAAACATGTCCTGTGAAAAACCAACAAAAATGAAATGGCATTTTAAGTCCTCCTGACAATGTTATTACTTTATTTCTAAATATCATATTAATAACAAAAGAATTCCCTTTCATACAAAATTTATAGGGCAAGCCAAATTCTTCTTTTACACTTTTAGATTTTCTTCCTAACTTCTCATGGGAAAATCTGTCTTCCAAATGCCTCTTATTACACACACGGTTTTCCTGTGTTTCTTTAACTTGCTCTAGAGAGGGCTGCTTCTTATTCTGTATCTGTTTTCCTTCTTTCATTTTAAAGCAAGAGTACCTGCATATTCATAGTCTCTAAAGGTGTTATGCAAAAGGGTAAAACTTCTTATTCAGTTTATACAAATAAAGCAGCTGAAGCAGAGTTTAGCAATGTGATTCATCTATATTCATCCAGCATTTCAACATTTCAGTGGCAGAATCAGAATCCGTAGCCTTTGGCCACACACCCTTTCTATCAGGTAACAGATTCCATAATCCTGCATACGCTCTTTATAGATTCTCCAATTTTGATTTTGTGATCACATTGGTGATCTCATCATCCTAATTTTTACAAGTACTTCTACAGGAGTTTCATATTTTGTACTGTTATCTACAAAATACAAGTAGCAGTCAGTGGGTTGCTTGTAGGTAGTTCTTCCAGAGACTTTAAACCTTCCAAGAACTCAATTTTATTATGCTTTAACAGCTTTGAAAAATGGTTCCTCGACATCTCTATGTACTTATTTCAAACAGCACAGAACAAAATTACACCTCCTAGACTTTTCAGCTCACTGTGAAACCAAGGAAGTCATAACAGAAAATAACACAGAGCAGAGGTAGAAAAGAAGGTGAAGGAATCAGCCAGGCAAAGGACAGCTGTGAACAGAATGCCAGCAGGGCCCTGTATACAGAGTCGTGAGACCATATCAGCCTCCAATAGCAAGGAATTCCATTCTGTCAGGCAAATTGTTGCTCTTAGAGAAGAACAGAAACCCACGTGAAAAGGCCCATTCCAGCAAAAATGACAAAGTAAATGTTGTTTTAGTTCACATTACCCCATGACAGCAAATAAGTAGAGAAGTCGGCTCAAGTCTGGTGCAATACAGTATAAGGACCTGTAGAGTACTTCTAGCCTTAATGTACTTAGCACAAAAAGTGACTGGTTGGTCCTCAACTAATTTGAAAAACTAAAGAAGCTATGCCACTATAACACCCAGTAACAGAAGCAGTAGTGGAATTAGCATAGTGCACGATGCAAATGAAAACGGCATCACGGAGTGTGTTTGGCTCTTCGGTCCATATTCATGCTGCTTCCTCAGACCTGCTGCTTAGTGTTTCTATTGGCAAGGCACCTCTGAAGGCCAAGAGCCAGCCCCTGGAAACTTTAGGCACAAAGATTTCATAAAGTGTAGGTCAGACCAATCCCACAGCAGCACAAGGCAATTTGAGTGTACTACATTCTGGTTGCAGGGATGGCGTGAGGTGGCTTGTTATTCCATCAGGTGCCTTGGATCTTTGACAGTTCAGTGCTTCCTCTCTCTCAAAGTTTTCATAAATCACTAAAGCCGAGCTGGAAATTGTTTTGCCATGCTAAATTCTTTTTTCCCAGTGAGATAGGAAAACTTTTAAAGTCATGTCACGGCAAGAAGCAAAACATTTGCAAGGTTGTTTTTTTTTTTTTTTCCGTGTTTCTAAATGAATGAGAAACACAGACAGCTTAAAGAGCATGCTGATGGCTAAAATATTTCATTGGAGGGCAAAAAAAGGACACCCCTCAGCCCCCAACAGGTTCAGATACTGCTTCGCCTTCTCATTGCCTGCCAAACTGCCACTGTAAACACCAAGCTTATAGGACATACTGGAGTTTCTCTCCACAATCCCTTTTCTTTGTAAATGGTCAAATACTAATTGGAGAATAGATGTGAGTCTGGTCTGCCATGCCCCCAAGAACTTTTCCTATGCACAGATTTATCTCTAAAGTCAGTCTCTCTGACTATATTGTTAGAAAGTTGAACAAATGCAGAAAGTGAGACAATAATCAATTCCAAGCTGGAGAACAAGAAGTCTGGAAATGGGGCAGAGACAGGAGGATAATAAATTCAATAAAGTGTGAAATACACAAGGAGAACAGGGGAGGGCTCTGCCTCTACTGCTCACCTGCACCAAGTCACTGAGAAATACAGCCATCTCAGTAGCACCAGTAAAACTTCATGCAGCTGCTTTCCAGTGCAAAGCAGCTCACTGATCAGTCTTCCCCCATTTGGCTGTCTGATCCAGCTCAGAAACAGCCTCCAAACCTTGGACTTTTATCTCCTATAACACTGACAAGAGCTGTGATTGCACAAGCAATAAAGTGACAAAGGAAGGAAGCCATTGGGAGACATAGGTGCTTACTAGTGGGAAAACGCTTATGAGATTGCAAAGACCCACCTAAAATCCCCATCACTTTGGGACTGCAGCACCCCACTAGAAAGCACAAAACAGAGGAGGACAAGACTGAACAAACAGATTCCAAATCCCAGGTCCAAATTATCAGGGTGTTGGCTCCCCTCACCCCCACAAATTGACTAAAAATTCATTGAAACCTCCACGGGTTGCTGAGAGATGTGGTTTTAACCAATTTGATTTAAAGACAGCAGTGCTTCTCCACCCCAATATTCTACTAATTTTGACACTCAGTTCAATAAACAAACAGAAAGATGGTCCCTGCCTTCTTCTTTGTTATAACAGAAGACAAAAATAAAACACCTTAGTGTTCCCTTACAGCATCATTCCTTTCTCTATGTTTGGCTGCATCTTACTGGGGCAGGTTAGGTTCCTCCAAATCACGTATTACATGGTCTCCCACTGCATATCCAAGCCAATCCTCTCTTTGGTATAGAAAAGAACCTCTTCTGTGCTTGTAAGTGGGAAATTGAATTAGCTCAAGGTTTATGTTTATTGTCAGGTGTCTGAAACTCTTTGATAAAACAGAAGTCACTGCTGCAAGGACAGAGAATACTTAAAAGAACTGCTGTCTTCTCCATGATTTCCCCAAAACTTTACTGCCAAAATAACAGTGTGGTTTAGAGAGTACCATTAATTGGTCATTCTTCTAAATGACAGTAATTACACCATGTTATGTCTCAAGCAACTAGCACTGAAACAATGACAGCAACTGCCAGAACAGAAACAAGCAGAGAGGATGAAAAGAGCAGGAAAATGAGTCAACGGCTATAACTGAAAAAGTGAGATAAAAAAAACAACAGGTATGAAAAGACCAGTTAGTTCTCTGAAGTAAACTGCTGGGACAGGTGCTCAAGGTAGTCCACTTTTGCTTGAGAAGAAGGACTGAGATCACCACTCTGCACTAGTGGTTGCAGCTTCACTAATCCCACTGTAAACAGGTTCCAGTTCATTTGGGCTGGGAAACTGGATGTTAGAGCAGCCCAATCTTCTGCTACATTTTGTGTTCCCCTGAAGGAAATCTAGACTGAGAGAACTCTGAAGGAGACTAAGAGATGGCAGAACAAACAGGCTGAAATGTTTGAGCAGGGGTCAGTCAGAGTACAGGAATCTGACTATTTAGGGTATTTATTGTATTCTGACTTGCTACTGCAGTGGCTCTGAAAATGAATATTGACTTGTTAAGTAGAAATAATTTATAGTTTTTAATAGCCCTTAAAACTGGAATGAGAGCAACATTCTGACAGCAAGAATTACACCATTCTATATCCATACACAGAGCCCATGGAGTATGGTTGAAATGGCACCATCTGAGTATTATATTCCATAACATCAGTCATGAAACTATAGAATGGAAGTAAATTAAACACACACAACTGTATCCAAAGCTTGAATAGAAAAGTCTTTTTATCCAGGACTAGAAGTAATGACTTACAAAGTATCTTTCTTCATCTATTTCTCTTGTTACAGGGTGATTCAGTTCTGTAATTAAAATGAAAACTGAGTTTGTCCCTGTGCCAATAGTCCTTCATTTGGGGAAATAATAAAGAACCTTCTTGATTTCTGACTTTCACATCTATCGATCTCAGTCTTTAAAAGAATGAACTTCCATGTCATTCTACAAAAGACGTTGTGGGAAAAATATATGGACCTCCATAAAACCAACTGCTATTTAGAACATTTGCTTGTGCCACTTAAACATGAATTCCAAGTATTCCAACTGAAGTACTGTAAGCATTGAAACTTGTAGATTTAAGTTCTGTTAAATCTCTTCAATAGTTTTTAACTTAAAAAGTGCTACAACTTGTTAGGGAGCAAGAAAGCTGCTAGCATTGCATGCATAGAAGTTACCCATATTAACTGAAAGTTTGAATCTAAAAATACTTATTTCAGGTAATTGTACTTATTAATACAAGGAGCCTTACTGAAGTTATTCTTGTATTTCATCGTTGAGAACCATCACATAACTTTAAAATAAACCATCTTTTTCTTCTCCTATGCTCACCATAACTTACAGTTTCCAATTACTTTGCAACATTATACTGCTTTTGACTGGGATGCAATTAATTTTCTTCACAGTAGCTGGTATGGGGCTAAATTTTGTATTTGTGTTGAAAAAAAGCGCTGCTAACACATGGATATTTCAGTTATTCCTGAGTAGTGCTCACACAGAGTCAAGCCCTTTTTTGCTTTTCACACCCCTCCAGCAGTGAGCAGGCAGGGGGTGCCCAAGAAGTTGGACAGAGCTGGAACAGCAGACTCCAGCTGACCAAAGGCATATCCCATACCATATGGTGTCATATTCAGCATAGAAATCTAGGGGAAGAAGGAACCTGATTTTAGAATTGGACAGATCACATAACCGAAAAATATGCAAATAAAAAACTTGTGATGATGTTCAAACAACAGAGGTATGTGAGAAAGAAGTAGTGGGATTAAGATTCCCATGTACTTCAAAACTGGTTATTTGGATATAGCCTTCTTTGGTCACTCAGGATCTTATTTGCATTAATCTCTAGCTTAAAGAGCACTGTGTTGAAACAATTATATTAGTAAGCTATTCCTAACAGTTATGCAAATTTCTGCTATGTATTTTTGAGTTAGCATCCAGAAAACAAAATTTTCTTTTTGAAACTTGACACAGAGACAGCACAAGAAGAACAAACAGAAGCACAGAACTGGGCAAACTTTATTTGTAGCCAGCTTCTTGTTCCTTATGTATCTGAATTAGATTTTTCCTCCTTTTTAATTCCATTTCACTTCTCTGTCCCTTTTAAAGAAGACTGAAATTATTCTGGGATATGCTTTTCAGAAAAACAAAATTCAGAGGGAAAGAAATGTTTCCTCATTCTATTTGAAAAATCTCATTTTAACTTTGGTTTAGGCCATTCCAGCTTTCCATGAAGCTCCAGTTTCAGTTAGGATTGGCTTTTCACTTTACCAAAAGTGTGGTTTACAACACAGACTTCTTTCACAGTTGGAGGGGAAAAAAATGAACATCTTCAAACAGCAGCAGTTACCAGATCAGAGAATTGTAGAATAATGAGGTTGGAAGTGACCACTGGCAGTCTCCAGTCCAACCCAACTTCTTCTCAAAGTGATACCAATATGAGATCACACCATATTGCTCATGACTTTATCATGTTAGGAAATATCCAAGGATGGAGATGGCAAAACCTCTCTGGCAACCTGTTCCAATGATGGACAGCCCCCGTGGTGAAAAAGTTTTCCCTTGTAACCTGCCTGAAACTCTCTTGTTTCAATTCAAGTCAGTTGTTTCTCACCCTGTTGTCATGGAGCACTGTGAAGAGGATGCCCTTCCTGACAACCCCTGCACAGACCCTGTCAGGCTGCCTTTAGGTCTCCCTGGAGCCAACAAAGGAATATTTTTTCTTTCCCAGGCTGTACAAGGGCAGTACCCTTGGTCTCTCTTTACATTGCAAATGCTATGGCTTCCTGACCGAACCGGTTGCCCTCTGTCAGGCTTGCTCCAATTTATAGATGTCTTACTTTTACTGGGGACCCAAAACTGGTTGCAGTACTCTAGATACAAAGAATCTTCCCTCTGGAGAAAATAAAAAGGGAATTTTTTTTTCCCCTGAAGCTCTCCACTTGTTTCCCTCCTTTAGGCACATCTGTGGGTACTTACTTCACACACACAGATATTCTGGACCTAAGTATCTCTCCCCTGATTTTGTATGATAAAATGATACTTTACTTTTCCTAGATTATACTAATGTTAGTGAAAGTCAGATTGGTATAAAAATGCACATTTTAATGCATTTTTTACATGCATTAAAATGTAAAATTTGTGTTTACACATTTATGCATCCAAAATAGTTAATATATGCACACAGTCATTTATTTTGTGGCCAAATCCTTAACATGTTATTGTGTGTTAAGGCACAAGTACAAGTGAAGCAGTTATTCCTTGTGTGCTTTAATGTGAGCCTCTAGTTTTTTTGGTTTCCTTTACTGTTGTTGGGTTTTTTGTTTTGTTTTATTCTGTTTGTTTATTTGATTTTGTTTTCTTAAATTTGCTTCTTCTAAGTTAAAGGATAATGAAGTGCCCTGGTTCTGGCCAGGACAGGGTTAGTTTGTGCAGTACCCAGGAGGGTACATGGCAGTGACCCAGAGGATATTCCATATCACCTCATGACATTTTCCAGTCTGGGGGGAGAAGGGAGTCTCTTCTGGGGAGAAGGGGCTCCTTCCCATGAGGATAGTGTAGCTGTGGTGAGAACTGTGCATGTGGATCACTCCCTCTCTCTTGTACACTTTTGTTATTAATATTGTAGCTGTTACTGTTTGTTTTCTTGTCTCATCTGTTTCCAGTAAATTATTCTTAACTCCTGATCTTCACCTTCTGTGCCTCCAATTCTCTTTTCCATCCTGTTGTAGGGAAAGTGGGAGGGAGAAGGGGCAAATGAGTGAGTGGGATCTGGTTTGAAGAGTCTCAGCAGGAACATTACATTGGGAACTACCATTCCTTAAACCACGACTCATAGAAATCTCAGCTAAAAAAGGAGAAAAAGAATAAAGCAGGAGAAATGCTTTTTGTAAGGCCAGGGAAGACCTATGAGCAAAAGAAGTCACCAAATGAGCCAAAATTCTTAAGCCCCTGTCATGCTGGGGCTTAAGACAGAAAGTGTAAGAATCTGGCAAAGACATGAGAGAACAGGAGGTGAAGGGAATGTGCACCCGGCATTGTCACACTGCAGCTTTACAGCTCAGATGAAGACTGGAGCATGTGTGGAAGCCTCTATTTTGCTAGCTGAGGAATTCTGAAATCCAGAAAAGAGAAGAACTCCAGGGAATACAGTCTTGAACAGCAAATCATATAGCTAACTCATATTTGCTTGGATCAAAGCAGCCAACTTCCACTCCAGTTCAAAACAGTCTGTCTAAAAACACTCTTGGTGCTAATTCTAGACTACCATAGCATGGCAAACCCTATGAGGAAATAAAAAGACCCAGAAGACATTTATACATGCATCCCTTCCACATACAAAGCAGAGTGAAAAATTTCATTAATTTGGGATGGCTTGGGAAATGCACTGTCTACCTTGTCATTCGTAATTACTGTGGCCATCCCACCCTCGGCCTGGTACAGTCGCCAAAGCTTTATGCACATGTGACATATATTCTTTTCTGTCTCATTTGGCATGTGCATAAAATACTGTCACACTGTTGGATGGCAAGGGCTGTAGATACCAAAATGTTAAGAAGTTTATAATAATCCTCATAATGGTGTAATTAATTTATAATCAAGTAAAAAGATAGGCCTGAGACATCAAATGTTGCTGCTTATGCACTTATAGGAGTCCTTGCTGCCTTTTACAACACTTGCAGGTTCAGCTCCAGGTGGCCTCTGACTTTTCAAGTCACGTCTTTGTATGCTTTATGGCAATGTTTCCATACAGAGAGGTTGTGGAATCTCCATACTTAAACTGAATATTGATTGAGGTTGGCAGGGACCTCTGGACATGATCCTGGGCAACCAGGTCTCAGTGGCCCTGCTTGAGCAGAGGTTGGACAAGATGACCTCCAGAGGTCCCTGCCAACCTCCATCAGTCACTCTGTGGGTCCACTTTGGGAGACATGAGCCTCTGGAACAGTGAGGTAGGTAGGAGATAAAATCTTCTACTTTAGATGTTACAACTTGTATAAATCAGTAGTGATACATGAGTTCTTGCCCCAGGGGATAAGCAGGTGAGCATTTCCACACCTTATGGATAGATTTTGCAAATGCTGTCAGCCACTTACAGTGAAATTTTGGCTGTTCAAATTAAGAGCCATAAGTTAATAACATGGTACATTCTAGTGCTGATTCCTGCAATTCATTATTGTTAATATTTCTGGGATTTAAAGCATTTACACAAGTAAATGGCCATTGCTGCCTACTATACTTGTTAAACATTGTATGTTAGTGCAAACTTGATAGGCTATGCCAAAAATATAACTCAAAAATCAGTGAAAAGTCTCCTACAGTGTGCATAGACCAACACAAGCAAATTCTTAATCTCTGAAATACCAATTTTAAAAGATTACATTTCAGTTTTTTAAATTATTACAAAAAATAAACATTTAAATGAGCAGTAAGGGCACCATAACAAATTCTTTTTAGCTTGGTAAGTCATACCATAATTTGTGCACACACTAAATGCTGACCAAATTCATTAAATCCAATAATCACAAATTGCTTGGGGTTTCTATTCACTATTAACAGGCTTTAAATAAATGCCTATGAGATTTAGGAACAAAAGTTGTTTTTGAAACTTCCCTCCAAGGCTTTAATAAACTTAATGAGAAGGGGAAACTTGAAAAACCTCTAGAAACCCGAGTATTTTTCACTTGTGAATGCTGAAACACTGAAAACATACACAGTTCTGCTATTTCAAATGCTTTTTAGACATAACTAGTTCTCTTTATTTCCAATGAGTATAGTATTCACATTATATTTATTATTTACCTCTGTAGCCCACATCCCTCATCACAGACATTCAGCCTTCAGATTCACAATTTTCTGCTGTGTTGATGCCAATTCTCCTGCCTTTAACCTGCTGGCAGCTCTGTACCCCCTCTCACACAGGAGGTCAGGAAGAAATGAGAGCTGTAACCCAACATCACTCCATAAAACAACCTAACTCCTTCACTGGACCACACAGAGCTTTTCCTTAGGGACTAAAACCCACTGATCCATGCAAATGTTCAGTGCAGCCCACCTAAATTAATGAGAATGGGTATTTCTCTCAATCTACGTACAGAGCATACGGAAATAAAAGGTAAATATATCAGAGTTGAAGAAGAAAACAGTCTTTTAGAATTACACAGTTTATTATTTTAAAATCTACATTGACTAAGTTAGATATGTGCAAACAATCAGGGAAGAAACAAGCATTTATGTAATGTGGTTCTTTTGTCCACATGTTTTTAAGTGATCACATTGCCATAGTACAGCTTTTTAGTGTGAAAATCAACCATCACCAACTTTTCACTTCCCTTAAAAGAAACTAATACAAAATTCAGGCTATAAGAAAAGGACTCCTATTTCAAAGAGATGGTTGGTGAGCAGTAAAGCAGAAATGCAGGCTTTGATTCATTGATGTATTCACAATTTTCCCAACAAATACCTATTTGATAAGGCCATTTCCTCACTCAGTCAGACATCGCACAGAAAATTTCCCCTATGAGTCACTCATTCATATTAGAATCAATCATTTTACCTGTAATAAACACGCAATGTTTGGACTTCTTCTTCCAGTTTTTTGCACTGTTGGAGAGCAGCTTCTTTTTCTTGTTGCAAAGCTATCAGTTCTGCCTGTGAAATGATAAACAACCGATAACCAGTTTATTCAGGATATCCATACATTTTGGAAAACATATCAATCTGTGCAATCATTTCAACCATTACAATTGCACACATAGAGTTATACTGTTATGTAATGCAGTGCTGTGGTTTAACCACAGTTAGGAACTAAGCACCATGCAGGTGCTTGGCCACTTCCCCTTCTTCCCGCTGATGGCATGGTGAGGAGAATCAGGAAAGAAAAGAAAATCAAACTTGTTGATTGAGAAAAGAACAGTTAAATGTTAAATAATAGAAACAAAGTAAAAGATTATAATAATGATACTAATAGGAGTAATCGTAATAAGGAGAGGGACAGAGGGAGATAAATCCCAAGACAGACAAGTGATGCACAGCACAACTGTTCACCACCTGCTGACTAATGCCAAGCCTGTCCCTGAGCCATGATCACACCCTTTCCTGGTAACTCCCCCCATTTTATATACTGGGTGTGATGTTCTATACACAGAATATTCCTTTGGCCACTTTGGCCAGTTGTCCTGACCAGGCTCCCTCCCAGCTTTTTGTGTACCTCCTCACTGGCCGTGCATGAAACACTGGAAGTCCTTGACTTGGGCCAAGCACCACTTAGCAACATCTAAAGCATCAGTCATCAACATTATTTGCATACTGAATTTAAAACCAGCTACCAGGAAGGAAATGAGCACTATCCCAGCCTATTTAATTCTTATGAAATATCCCCTCTTTTTCTAGCACTGAAATTGTTTCTAGTTTTTTGCTGGTTTTTTTTTTCCTAGCATAATTATGTTTTGAATGGCTTCTCCCATGTATACAGTAAGCTTTTTGAATACCTAAGGTTAGAACTCTCCAGTTCAGCCAAGTGGTTATCAGCAAACTTATTTCATATGATATATATGTGTTGCTATACTGCAAAACTGGTAACCAACACACAGACAGTGAAGCAAGTCCCTTGGCCAGAAACTACCGACACATGACTTTGGTCTGCACATGGCTCCCTGGCTGTTAAGGGCAGTTCCCATGGTGGCAGCCCCTGGCTGATGTTAGCAGCAGAAGAGCTGCTGGATAACCAGAACCCTGAGCAGTGGCAGGCAACGAGCCAGCAGGGACTGCAGAGACTGGCACCAACAGCACAGGCTGAGATCTGTGTGCATTCTCACCCAGGATCTGGTTTATAGAGGGGTGAGGGAGTCCCTAAGCAATCACTGTCATCTCCCATCTGTGAACCCCACCGGATACTCCCCCTCCCATCCTTGATTCACTCTGAAGGGAGTGTGACTCATGACTGTAATGGAAATTGCAGCATGTGGCTTGTAAGTCAGGAAGGTAGCCAGCCCCAACAGGCCTTACGGTTAAAGAGGAGGCAGGGAGAAATAAGTATTCATGCATATTTCATATGGGTCTATAACTTAATCACCATTAATTTTAAAAGTCCAATTTCAATAGCACTGCAGGACTGCCTTGAGGGCCCAGGTACCATATAAATTATTTTTAAATCAGCGGATGATTTATAGTTGTAACAACAAATAAGATCAGGCTTCCACAGCAATTCCTTGACACATGAGCCTGAGCATTGGGCTGTTTTCCAATGTTTTTAATTCATGGTGTAAGTTATTAATTGTACAAATTGTAGAGCCCTTAACCAAGAGGCACATGTGTGAAAAATGCCAACTGTGGATTCTGCCAACTCTTTGGGACACAGTTGCGGAAAAGTTTCTTGGTAAATTAAAGACCTGTTATATGAGCTACAAACCCATGAAGGGAAATGCACATAGTTCAGCCTCTAAGTCTGCCAAGCTCACTGTATAATCATGAACAGCTCTGCCTGTATGCCTCAAAATCTCTCTCCTAAAACAGAGCTCCCACTTGCTTCTGTTTCCTGTTTGTCTCTTAAGACTGTAAGTCCTCAAGGCAGGTGTTTTACTGTTTACTGTCAACTCCCAGTCATCTATGGGCAATTCATTCTGCTGGTTGATTAATCATGTCCTGGATACTTGGCTGATTCCTGGCAAATTTTATTGAATACTGCATTGCACAAATGCAGCTACACAAGCAGTCTCTGAAGCGTGCTGCTCGGTGGGTTGTGTTGCACCCAGGGTTTTGCACTGCCCAGGTACAGGCCCCACTGCTGTAATTGCTCCTGTGAGAGACATCCATAAAATTTTAACAGGAAGTTCCCTGGTGAATAAAAACTTTCTTACTATATGGGAAGAAAGTAGCTTAACTTCTGCTTTAAAAGCAGAAAGTGTTAATGTTTAACATCTGAGTGACAGTGGTTTTGAGCTTCTGATACCAAAAACAATGTACTGGATGCTGGCAAGCCCTAACTTCTGTCAGCAAGAGGTTAAAATCCTCTGCAGGTGAGCCTCTTGCCTGGTGTAGCTTGCTGCCTTGCAAGCAGAACTCACAGAACACAAGGTGTTAGCCAAACCAAGCTATTTTCTGTAATTATACTGTTCTGTAAGTGAAACAACATTCTTAAAAATTGGAAAACACGCTTGAATCAAAGTAGGTGGTTTGTTCTAGAGGCCAGTAATTAAGTCCTTGCCAATTTTCAGTGTACTGTGAAGTGTGATTGAAATGGTAGACTGGAAGGAAATGTTTGCAGCTGACACACCTACTCAGAGAGATTAACGGCTAGTCTCTTTGGAGAACTATCATAAAAAATACACCTAATGTTCCACTCGCCTTTCAGGACAAGAGTCAGAGGCACTAGAGTCTTAAGACTTTTATTTATGTCAGTTTTTCAGCAGAAAAAAATGGCACTGATTGGACTGGGTTTGCATCTGGGTTTATACCAATAAAAATAACAGCAGAATCAAGTTATTTGGATTTTACCAAACCCAACAAACCCAAGAGCTACAAGTGAAGGGCAAGAAAAATAGACATTTGTTAGTCTCCTTAGTAATTTCTAGTGGAGTTGATACTAGGAAGCTTCACGAGACCAACAAAAATCCAAGAGTCTCTGTGCACAGCATGCAGCCATGTGACAAAATGACCCATTGTTTCGCAGGCCTGAAGGGTGGTAAACACAAATAAATGAGACCAATATCCTCCCAAGGCAGAGATGCCTTCCTTCACTAGAAGAAGGAAAGCAAAACAGTGCCCATCACCAAGTTAAATTGCTAACTAAAACAATGGCATCTGCTCTACTATAAAGAATTTGGAAGACTCCTAAATGTATATTGAAATCTATCCATAGTGCACATGGCAAAAATCCTGCATGAGCTCACCTCTAGTAATAACAATAGCTGCTTGAGAACTTTTTAACAAAATATTGTTCTTCTGGAAAATGTCAAGCTGTGGAAATCAGAACTTTTCACAGAAATTGATTTGTTTTGATTAAATTGTTTTGGAAGGTAGGGTAAAGAAGAAGCAAGAAGAAGAATTACACTCAGGTTCCTCTGGTGGTGGTTTCCCTTAGAAAGGTCAATTTAGAGTTGAGCTTGGTCACCTTTTGGTACAGGTGTCACTCTCAGCAAAATTCCTGTTTAACCCTGAAAGGCTATTCTGATCACTCAGATACTGTGAAAAATATTTCTGAAGATTTAATTTTTTTTCTTTGTCCAGAAATTCCTACACTTTCATATTCGGTTTAATTTGCATAGATCCTTTCCCATTCTCTGGCCCCCTATCTGCCTTCCTGCAGAGGAGAATTCTCGTTTCTTTACTTTCTCATTTTGCATTTTAGCAGTTATTTGGTGAAGATTTGAATTTTCCAATTAAATATATAATCTAATTGCTACCTATCAAACTTAAAATAGCTGATCTCAACTAAAGAAAATCTCAGTACTGATCTTTTTGCTGTTGTTGCATCAAAACATTTAAAGGAACAATGTTATGTGCTTTCTTACCACAAAGTTTGGAAAAATACAAGGCTTAAGCAAAGGAAAACAGAGGGTAAAACCAGTTTTTATCTTTTCCTAATTCCTGTAGGGCAAACATGGGCACCCTCAACTGTAATCTAGATTGAAAGAGGTAAGAACACACAGCATCCTATGCTGTCACCATCTCTTTGGAACCTCACCTTTGTGTGAGAGATGGCTTTTGTAAGACTTTCCAATATTCAACAGAACGGAAAAAAAATCCAATTAACTTGACTAATAAATTTTCATAGCTTTATTTTCAATTGATTTATTTTCTCATGCATTTATAGACAGCATATATATTCCTCAACATATGTATCTATATATCTGTATCTATAATAAGCATTTATTTTTCCTTTCTGAGATAGGCTAAACAAACAACTTTTTTTGTTACCTCTGACTAAGCAGGCTCCTCATTACCCTGATCAATTTAAACACATCTCTCCTCAGTACTCTTACTAATGCCAGTGGAAACCTCCTACCTGACACATTCTTGCATTCTTTTTGCTCACAATCACCCTCCAGCCTGTTCTCCAGCACACTGGTATTACCCAGTTGACAGTGGAAACTTATTCATCCTGAAAGGATAATACCTTACACTTGGCACCAAAATCCTACCCCACTGCTTTTGTTTTCCCAGTACTTGAGGCCATCCCAATCTTCCTGCAAGACAGCTTGAATCTACTTTGCATTAATAATATCTCCATGTCTTATTAACAACTCCCACCCCTGTTTCATCAAGGAATTTTGTTGCTACACTGCTGCTCTTCATGCCAAAGGTTCTCAATGATACCATTAAAGAAAACTGGTTCAGCACCAACTGGTAAGAAATTGGAGAGAAATTCCACTAGTGAAATCCTTGGACCTTAACATTTCTTCCTTCAAAGCTGTTTGCTGCTGCCTTCCTGCTAACTAGTTCCTTATTGCCTTTGACTAATCCTTCATCTCCTTCATGGGTACATGACATTTTGAAGACAGACATGAGCTAAACGTGCCCATTCTTCCAAACAAGACTCTGTGTGAACCCAGCTAACACCAAGCAGCATTTCCCACATTAAGCTTGTGCCTGCTTGTAAAGTAACAATATACACATTCCCCACTGTAATTAATAATTTTCCATATGGCACAACCTATAAGCTTATGTGTCAGGTTATGTTAAAAAAGTTTCCTTGTCTAACTAACCAGTTATCATATCAAAGAAGAATACTTGCATGATCATTCTTGTGTGAAAACTGTACTTCAATTTCACTCTTGATGGATCCATGCTTTAAAAACATTTTCCTTCCAAATTTACTTTGAAGCCTCACAATAAAGACTAACTGGTCTACAGTTGTCAAAATTACATTTTTTGCCCTTCTAACTATAGATGGTGTCCCTGCTAATTTGCTGTCATATTACACTGCACACAGCCTCGTAAGATTTATTAAAAGACTTTACTATAATTCTTGAAATTTTAGGTACCAGCTCTTTCAGAGCTGGGGATGGCAACCATCCATTAACCCAATGCAAGCACAATAATTTATTGAACAGCTACCACATACTCCATTTGCATACATTCACTTTTCTTAACCCTTGTCCTCACATCTTCATTGCCCAGTGCTGAAAGAAACAAAAATTAAAATCACACTCTTTCAGACCTAATCCAGAATTATCCCTGATCTCCATGCCATTCTCATATCAGTGGCATATTTCCTCTTTCCTTCTTTGTATTGCAGTTGTTACACTATTGCTTGTTTCAACTTCCTTTCCAAGGGCAGATTTAGCTTAACCTCAAGCAATTTTCACTTGTCTCTATTATCTTCTATTTTCTAAGACCTAACTTCCTTGCTTAATAAGTACCCTTCTTGTGGACAACCTATTTGTACTTTATTTGTATAGAAATGATAACTGACTCAATTAGAATGGGCACCCTGTCAACCCAGTGCAATTTCCCTTGGCTTGACTGATATGTTAATGCACGAGTATTCCTTCACACAGTAATAGTCACTACCAACATCTTGCTTTCTACTGACACAGGATATTTCTGTGGATTAGAAGAAGGTTGGGTGAGAAATCTGAGAAGTCTTCAAGTTAATTTCCACAATTTGTGGTCTCAGTCATTTACATTTGGTAGAGCTGCAAAGGGGAAAAGAGGGAAAAAAGCAGTAAAATGTCTTTCTGCTCTAGGTCCTTCATTATCTGGAGTCTGAAATGGGATCTAGCCTCAGACAGACAACAGAGAATTGCTCCCATTTCTTGTGAGGAAGAAGGATGTTTCTGCTGATATTAGCAGGCTAGCTGTACAGGAAAAGCTCAGGTGTCTTCTCAGAGCAGCAGGAGATTGGGAAGGCAAATAAAGGTTTCTTTCTTTCTGAATTAGAATGAACATGCAAAAAAACCCAAGTCTGGAAAAAAAAATAAACAACTGAAGAAATATTTAAATCTTACACTATTTTTAATGCTTTTACATTTTACACATCATGTCAGTAAGAGAAATACATACTGCCTGATAGAGCAGGTCATGTTGTGACACATATGAGATCCAACCTCTAACCGTTCTGTTATTTTTACATTAGCAGCTGCTACTTAGTGCAGATTACAACAGCTCATCTTATTTTCTATATCAAAGTGTCAACATATCAAACTGTTTCACCAACAATGGAAGTAGGTGATGCTTTGATCTAGAAAAGAATATAAGCACTTGTCTCATTAATTAGGGGATCAGAGGTTTTCAGGGTCAAGAAAAAGACTCCAGCTAACATGAGAGGACTGAAAATGGCTAGCACTCTAATAACACAATAAGAATTCTTTTTTTTTTTTTTTTTAATCACAGTGCTGAAGTGTCAAATTGTTTCATTACAATACCAATGGGGACACATTGACCTAGAAAATTAGATAAAATGTTTCAACTTGCATTTAAGTATCAGTTGGCCTTGATGATTTTAAAAATTAAAAGGAAAAATTAGATTTTACTATAGTAGTTGTTAGAAAATATTGACACATCACGAAATTAACAATAACAAGTCCAAATTTAAAATGTAAAAATTAAATGTTTTATTTTTGAAGTTTAACATATAGGTTTCACCAAATATTCACCAAATAAAACTTCTGGGAGATAAACTGAGCTGGGAAAGTTTGGAATAACTTGAGTAACTGAAATTATTAGAAATTCATGAAAGGTTGTTTCTCAACACACAATTTTCTAACAGCAATAGTTTTTCTAATCCTGTCTTGGAGTAAATGGAGCAACTGTATTACTGATCCCTGATGGATCTGCACTGCTGTGGAGGATCAGTTCAGCAACAAAGAATACAATGAAGAACCCAGCTGAGGGTTATTTGTGTGTGCCAATTTCAGGGTAAGGGTGGCAATTGTGGGAACTCTAACAGCCTTTAAGTTGCAGCCCCCACCAACCCTCTGCCACAACCACACCCGGGTTGACATACCCTTTGGGCACAAAGGAAAGGTATCTCAACAGCAAACATGACCTTTATGAGTTTGCAGCAGGATGAAACAATTAATCATAATATTTTACTCTACGATCTAATATTAATGTAGGTCCAATTAAATATCTGTAATGAAACTTTTTTTTTTAATAAAAAGTATTATCTCACTGCATTGTGAAGATACACTGGTTTAGATGGAAGTATTTCTGAGGAATGTCAGACAGGATTTCTGAGAGAGGAGAGAACTCCTCCCCAGCCATGTGATTAGGTTATTAGTTTTGAATGCAGAAACCTAAAGCTGAGTCCCAGCTCCTTCCATTAACCCACTCTGGGCAGCCTGGTGGACTCCTCCCAGTGAGAATGCTTCCCTGCTCCAAAGTCATGTGAATTACCCATTTTTCTGGTGACTGTCATTGTCTGTCTTCTCTCTCTGTGACTGACAAAAATGTATTTTTATTAAACGACTAAGTATGTGAAAAGCAGATCCAAAGAGGGACATCATGGAAAAGGAAATGAACTCCAGAATTCAGCCATCAAAATGTTTGAGAGGGTCAAACTTGGACAAGGGAGCTGAAATAAGGCTTTCACATACATGATGTGAGAGCACCAACTGTGGCTTTTTAACCTGTATAATTTTGTTTTACTTTACAAAGAATTAATGTTTTCTCTTACTGGATTTAAAAATTTTAACCCCATAATCTTTTTTTTTACTCCAAAATGGAACTGCCATTTTCAAGAAGTGTGCTTCATATCTATCTTATGTCACCTTCCTCAATTCAGCCTTTATGTTATCTGTAATTTATATTTTAAGGATTTTTTCAGAAGACTTGTGAAAGATGTCACTATCTGACATTCAGTCTCTTGTCTCCATCACAACAAATTCCCCAGTGAGAATACATTATCATACCAGATGAACATTGCTTGCATGGTTGTCCATTTCTAAGAGAGCCTGTTTTGACTGGGATGACAGCAACAGGTCACAACAAATAATACATAGATTGTGAAATTAGGAAAAAAAAAATAAATCAACAAATAGCCTTTTCCTGCTCTGAGAAAGAAAATTAAAGAATATAATAGCAATTTTGCTGAGACTAGGAATATATCTGGTTAATTTTATTACAATAAAAGCAAACAATATAATTATGCCTGAGACGTGATGCCTTATTCTTGTACTATGTGGTCACACCACATTGGGAAGCAGCTCACTGTACCAGCAGTATTTAACAAGCAGTTCACTCTTTTACAAGCACATATTACAGGCAGATTTGCCCAGGGAAGTGGGCCCATCCCTGGAGCTGTTCAAAGCCAGGCTGGATGGAGCTCTGAGCAACCTGCTCTAGAGAAAGGTGTCCCTGCTCAAAGCAGATGGATTGGAATTAGACAACCTTTAAGGTCCCTTCCAACCTATGATTCTATAATTCATCAATTATCACACTATGTAAGAAAGTATCTGTATGAAATGCTCACAATAAGTTTCAGTATTATTCTGTAATATGCTATACTTCTTCCAAGCAGTATACTGATATACTGAAAATTGCAGGAAAACTATTCAAAGGAAAATCCAAGGCATGTGGTAAGATTGTGAGACTAATACATGGAACCATTTTATTTTCAAGAATGATTTAGGGAGTGACAACAATTCATTTGGCATTCTGCCCTTGTGAGTCAAAACTGCAATTGACTTCCCAGGGTCAAGACTTCATTTACAGCTTCCATTCATTTGCATACACAGGTAAAAACCCCAGAGATACCATCATACATTCCCACTGTGCATATGGACAACTACCTAATGATACTGCAAGTCTTATTTTAGGTAAGATACAACTGTAGTGTGTGACAAAAAGGCCCTTGAAAACTTCTGAGGATGACAGCTCCAAAATACAAGCTCATAGCTGGACTGGGCTTTGCACATAAGTGATGCCATGTGCAGAGACCCTGACCTTTTAGTAGGAGGGATTTTATTAAGAACACAAGCTTGGGGTGCTTTAAAGAGCAAATAGATAGGACTCCATACACAGGTAGGTAGATACTTGATTCACTACTAAATCACAATGTACACTGTGAAAAGAACATAAAAAGAAAACAATCAAGAATACTATAATAGAGAAAGAAAAACCCATTCATGACAGTGATTTCTGCACAGCAGCCATGGCTTTACAATCTATATGAAAATCACACATGTAAGTTAATTTCTTTACTTCTCAGATTAAATACTGCTTACAGCTGTGGACTTGTGGAAAGAAAACATTACTTCATGTTCTGTAATTCAGGTTTGGCCTTGGTGACATCACATACTTTTTTTCTCATATAAAGATCAATTTGGAAACAATGGAAAAACATCAGCAATACAGATAAACTTGTCTTATTAAAAGGTAAAATGAAAGATACTGCTTTGTACACGGTGTAACCATGTACCCCCCTCATGGCTCCATAGGTAACAGATACACACCTTTATGACATATCAGGTTACCAAATATAAGCTTAAAACAAAGCATTAAAAACCGTCTCTGATTTACTTTAATAGTAGGCATGTTTCCCTCAACTCTGAGAGGCCTGACTTCATACCATGAAGATGATGCACTACACATGAAATTTCACTGGCAATCTTAGGGGAAATCAAGAAAGAAACAACCATGTAAGCTGGAGTGAGCTGAAGAAACCTTCCCAAATGGTGTCTGAGTCCTACTGGCAGGTTACTCTGAGAAAGCTTCAAATGTCAGCACC
This sequence comes from Parus major, assembly GCF_001522545.3. NCBI lineage: Eukaryota > Metazoa > Chordata > Aves > Passeriformes > Paridae > Parus > Parus major. Next base: position 38,011,795 of record NC_031774.1, on the reverse strand, counting down.
CATGATAAACCCATTGTCCACAAAAATTACTTTGGCCACCTAAGATTTCAAGTCAGTATCTGCCACAAACAGCAAATTGTCAGCACAGGATCCAAAAGGTAATGTCATGTTGTCTCAGAAGCTTTGTGGTAACAAAGACCCTATTCAGTAAAACCAACTTTACCCTCAGCCCCAAAAGTGTCTTATCCAGTTTGGGGCGGAACTGAACTGTGAGAATAATAGAAGAAAGTTTGTTTTACAGCCAGACATGTTTTATCTGTGCAGCAGCCAGAAACTGTGTGCTCTCAGGGCTCTACATTTTTGGCACATTTTTGAGGCTCCACTAACAGACCCCAAACTAACCACAGCACCCAACTCTCTATTGCTAAAAAGAACAGACCAGAAACTGTGTTCTGACCTTGAGATCTACTGGCATGACCTTACTCATGTTAAAAAATGGTCAAAAGTTCTCTTCCATTCATCGCTAAAAGGAAGGGCTGCTAACAGCAGGAGTGTCAAAGGACCATAGGCCCTGGCACACAGTATGGTTCAAAAGCATCATCTGGGAGAACGGGTTAAAACCATGCCAGAGAGCTCTCTAAAAGGCTGCATGAATGGTTGCATGTCATTGTGCAAGTCCATGCCCTGATCCTATTTTTGTTACTAGTCTAGGTACAGATAACTGGTCTTACCAACTAATAACGGCTTAATAACTTGATTAAGGTTGATAAATGTGACTTTCATTCCTCCCACTAGGCTGGTAAGGCACTCAACTGTTAAACAGGTGTCACCCACATCTCCATTTCAAGGATGCAGGAGCAATTGTTCTGCAGGCAAATTTTTCTAACCTTTCTTCATCATTCAACCTCTACTGCAGACTCCTTAGAGTGAAGTCCTTGGCTTTGACCAGCCATTGAAGATGTCCTTTCAGTGCTGTTTGAACTTAGTTGCCCTTGTCAGCTCTGATTTCAGTGTGATCCCAGTCCAACAGAAACAGTCCAACTGAGACACTCTGCAATATTTCCCAAAGCTCTTCCCATATGAAAAGGCATCATTTAAATCATTCATGCTCTGTAAGAGGGGAAAAAACCAGCATGCAAGGCAGTAACTTGAGGGAAAAAGGAGTTAACAATTTACGCTTCAAAGCTTATAACAGATGCTAAGTGATAATACTCTCCAAATTAAAATCTTTCACACAAAGACACAGAATGACTGTTACCTCCTGACAGACAGTATTACTGCAGAAGGCAGAAGTGTCTAATCACATTATCAGAATTTAACCAAAATTCTTTCATAAAAGCCATGTGTCTGTAGAAGACTATAAATATGAATTGGCCCAATTACATCGCATTACTCTTACAGGATTTGGAAGGAAAGGCAGGCAAGAGGTTGAGAGTAAATGTTTATTACTTCACCTTGTGGTCTTCACCTTATGGAAAATGAATGACTAGCAAGTATACATATGCAAATTTATCTGATATTTTTGTAAACAAAAACCCACAGAACTGAAGTACTGAGTTCAAAAGCTTTTGTTGCACCTAAGAAAAGAAAAAAAATATAAAAGTATTTGTTATCAGGAAATTTAGGAACAAGAATTAATCCGTGTGTATGCCTCACATTGACACGTCCAGAGCATAAGTACTAGGACATTCTCAAAACAACTTTGAATCTGGCAAGCCTGTTAATACTCCTCATTTGATATCTTTAGTTCCTATCAAACAATATATCAAGAGGATTTGAGTTCTTTCTCCAGCTGGATTATGCCATGCCTAGCATTTTTGGGAAAAAGACAGGAGCTCCATGTCTGCTCTTGAGGCTGGCTGTAGGCTTCATGACCTTGAGCCACTTGTGCAACTGGAGTGACTATGAATTTCTGAGATGGTGAACAAGCCACCATCACATCTCCTGTGATGCAAGCATCCTGAAATAGATAGTTTGGAACAGTTTCAGTCTCTATCTGTTCAATTTATAACCTGTGTAAAAGGGATCAGTCGTACTGAGTCTGAGTAGTTGATTCTGAACAGAACAACTCCCTGTGTCTTGCTTTCTCCACAATTTTACAGCAATGCTTTCTACCCAAGTAGAACTCAGAGTAAGGACTAAAAATTAATGAAAAGCAAATAGAGGTGTTTGTGAGAACATACATTTAAGTCTTTACAGGAAACAATTGTCTGATGGAAACAGTACAGGAGAAAATTTAATAGAGGGCATCTTCGTATCAAACCAGCAGGCAATGAATCCATCCATGGCTTGTTATGGATGCTATATTTTTGGACAAAATCAGTTGATATAGATGAGTTACCATCACTCAGGACTCAAAAGTATGTTCTGGTACTAAAGATTTCTGCTCCTTTCCGTTAAAAATCTATTTACTAAATTTTTTATGAGGTAATAATATTACCTTCTGCTGCATAACAATTCAGCTAGATTCTACTAGATCTTTACATTGAGCAAAAACATTCTTTTCAGTTCCTTTGTACGTTTTGGTGCTTAGTTGCCTAAATTTCTGTTGCAACTCAAACTCAACTACATTTCAACTGGGAAAAAAGGTAATATTGTAATCTTTAGAGTAAGGAAAGTGAATGAGAAAAGGGATACATTACCCATGATAACTTTTCTTAAATATTGTTAACTTGTGAAATAAAATAACACAATCCACCGAAAAGAAACATTTTTCTCAACTATCAAATCTTCCAGCAATTTTCCACAGTATAATCTTTCCTCTTATTTATGCAAGACTAAAGAAGTAATTTTGATCAACAGAGATTGTTGTGTACAAAAAAAATCTTCCTGATAAACCCAGACAGCAACCACTTCCCTGTGTTACTATCTTAAAATTTTAGCCGATGCTTCTGTTTTTATTCATTCGAAATACATACTCTAGTTTTTCACTGCACCTATTAGACATTTCTAAACTTGAACACCTGTTGAACTAAACTTGTCTTGCCAGAATATTCTTAATTATGCAATCTGTATTCTGTCAATGGCAAGCACTTGAGCAGAATTTCTTTTATACTTTTCAACATACCCAGCAGACAATTAAGAACTCAGTGTACAGAAAGATTTGCCAACTGAAATGTTAGTAAGGCAAGTTTAATCAAGTGATCTTGACTAACTTTTACCAAAGAACCACTATTTTCATCATCGGTTTATCACTTCAAAATAGCACTTTAAATGCTATTTCTTAGAAATTTTTATTGACTCAAGTCTTCCACACAATCTGTAATACATGCCTGACTTGCATAATACTTCAGCCATAGATCTATTAATGCTTGAATACTTTCTTTTCATGGGTAGCACAATGAATGCCAAAATTGTCTCCAGCTTTTAAGAAAATTTGGTTTTGCAGGGAAAATCCTGACCCATTGAAGGCAACAGAAGTTCACTGTTGACTTCAATGGGATTAACATTTCCCTGTATTTGTATACATGCATTCTCCCTATTTAGTGACGAGTATTCCAATTACATGTGTGCTGCACCCAAGGATAAGTCTAATTAAGAGAAATGTCTTTGAATTAGTGTTTGATGACTGATACTATAAATGTAGATATTTAGACAACCATTGTGCAGAACCCTCTTCAATTCTGTAGTAATAAAATGGTGAGATATTTCTGCAGTGCAAGGTGCCACCTGACATTTACTTTTAAACTAACCAACATATGTGGGTCTCATCAGAGAAAAGAAAAAACACTGTCTGTACTACAAATTTTGCAAAGAGTCTGAAGAGCAGTATAAAAATTCTTAAAAAACCACCACTTTCAGAATGAAGACACTTTTTTGGGGAAGGGGTGCAGATTCCACTCATCCACAAACAAGGAAACACATTACTTTCTTTTGGAAGCTGCTGGATTGGCAGCCCTATTGCATGAGCATACTGTAGTCGATTATCTCTGTTGTATGAGACTACACAAAATGCTTTTGATCCATTTTATCTTGCAACTTAGCAAAGAAATGTTGCAATAAGAAACAGCACCAGAGATCTGAAAAACTTAAGCTCTGGATTACCATATTGTGTTGTTCTGCCATTCAGTGTGTCAGACAAAGGCAGTGGTGTTCAAAGTAGAAAAAGAAAAAAGAAACTGGCCACAGAAAGTGCCGAGAACAGAGTAAATAATATTCCTCCACATCCTTACTCTTTCATAGATCTGTTGTTAAAAGAGTTGCAGCAATTAGGCTTTTGTTAATTACCAGCTGTTGAAACAGATGTGTTGACTGTCCTTATTAGCCAACAGCTGGGACAGGAGAACAATTGATGCTCTCTAAAATCAACAGCCAGCTGCTTTGCAGTAATTATCTCCTATGGATAATACAGGTGATAAAAGCAGCAAAGAGGTTATGAGTTTCAATAACCAAGGTACTGTTATTGAATATTACTGGAATATATGGTTAATTTCAGAAAATGAGTAGAACAGTAAGTTGCTACGTCTGCTTCCTATCTGCATTGTGTCAAGGTCATGCAGTATGCAAACAGTGGGGGAAATATAACCAGAAAAAAACCCAAAACATCACAATTAAAAAAAAAATAAGCCTCTTACTTGATTTTCATGTCTTGCTGATTAAGAAATGCTTTCTCTTTCAGTTGACTATGACTAGATGTCAGTCATCATTCACTCAGTTTCCCATATGCCTCTCTTTGCATTCAATTTTACCATAAATGACCTTGGAATGTACAGATGGCTATTCCTACCTGTTGGGAAATTTTATCATACAATATGTAATAAAGAAATGATTAAAGAGGGGGGCCATCCCTCTAGAGAGTTAGATTCTAGTCTCAGGCACGTAATCAAATCCTAAGGAAATTCACTTCACTTCTTGGAATTAAGTTTCCCTAGCACTAAAATGGGAGAACTGTGTTTATCTTAATCGATCACTTTATGATTGATGACTTTAACATACTATTTAAGTGCAAAGTAATGCTTGCATAATACATTACTGTAACAGTAAAAAAAACCCCACATGCTTTTCTCGCAGTGATATATGTCAAAGGTTATAAAATTAATAGTTCTTTAAGAAGCCCCGGCCTGGGAGCCACAAGAATAAGTCCCAATATCTAAATGGATGTAATATCTAAATGGAATATACTAACATAGGTAGTCAGATAGTTTTTACTTACCTTTGCTCCTGCTCTGATTTATATTTTCTCATCTTGATACCCTATTAAATGCATTCAAAGAAAAGCAAAGCAGAGATTTTAAACCACTTCTATTAGCCGCTCAGTTCATCTCAAGCCAACAAAAGATATGTCTACAAGAACCTACAACCAGGTCTATTCACTAATTAGTCTGTACTTAAAGACACTGCCTTCCTGAAAGCAAGGATTAAGGCTGGTTGAATACTCTGCCTTTCATAGATCTCCCTTATGTCTCTGTTGGGTCATCATAAGCAGCTTGTTCTCTGAGCTTTAAGTAAGGAAGCTTGAAAATCAGTTCTGGGCTCATCAGTAAGCACTGGGGCAATTAACAGGAACTACCAACATTTTAAGGGACACATAAAAAAATTAACTAGCCAGATTTTTCAGTAACAGGGATGAGTAAAAACATATACTCTCATGGTAGCTATACTTTAAAAAACATGCTCTGCAGTGTACACTCTTATTTTGAGATAAAGCAAAGCAATGTGCTTCTCTGCTCCCACATGTCATTACAGCAAGAAAATGGACATGGCTCCTTCAACGCACATACTCCCATCTATTATCAGGAATCCACTGCACACTATGAAATAAGCAGAAAAATTGAGTCTAGTTGTTTCCTACTTTTGGAAGAATGATAAAAATAATGAGAAGAGGAAAGGAGCAGGAATGGGTTTAAGCAATGGCTTTTAATTTGTTTTTTATTATCTCATTTCTCCAGCTGCTTCTCTCTACTTTTGCAGTGCTTTGAAGCCGTTGTACTGGGTTTTCCCCTGGAAGGCAAAATTTGGCTCTTTGCCTTTTGTTTGTCATCCATGAATGAGTTGGCGGAGGGGATTGGGCACAGAGGAAAGTTTTGGTCCCTGCTTGGCCTACAAATGCAGTTTAGACTGTGCCAACGAGGATGATTTGAGCAACGACAGAGCTCTTCTGCCTTAGGGAGACATCTGAAGAAAGGTTTCTATCCAATGTGCACAGATAATTCAGGATAGAATTGGGAAATTCTTCAGAGCTGGTGCTCTGGAAGTTTCATGGCAGCACCTACCACAAAGGAAGCAGGAAGCTGAAGCCTTACAGATAAAAATGGTGGTGAACATTGTTTCATTCACTTCAGTCAAGACATACTATAGGAAATTTTCAGACTGCATGTACTCGGCAAGAGCCTCTGCTGCCTAAATCCTCCAGTTGAGATGGCCAATTCAGGCCTCTGAACTGGTCACAGTTGGAAGTATATCTCTGCAGAATTAACCACCAGCCCTACTCTGAGAGGAGAAAAGCACCTGAGGGTGTGTACTGTGTGGCCACTGGCATGCTGACAGGGAGCTGAAAGCACCTGGACTTTGGTCCCCTGTCTTGCAACAGTCACAGCCTGGTAACACAGAGTTTTGAATCACCACCTAATTACAGCAACACTTCCCAGCTGAAAAACAGACCTAAGAAGATCTGAATTAACACATGAATCGAACACATTGTGTCTGCTGAGCCCTTGTGAACCTCCCCTGCACCAGGGCCACAGCAAGTCTGTACCAGTGAACTTAATCCAATATATTTTGATTTCTTGGTATCTACCTTGCTAGCAAACCCTACCGTACATAAGCGTGAGCCAACGCACAATGTGTTTCCCTTTGTATTTTGTTTTCAAAAAAAACGTCTAGAGACAGCACAGGCCAGTTCCCCAACAATGTAAAGTTGAAGACTGCTGGCCAAATAAAAACTTTTCTGATGTCTCATAAAATCTTTGTAAATGTGACAATCAAGCCCTCAAGAAAATTCACCTGGCGACAGCTGCATTGAAACAAAGTTACTGCAGCAACAAGTAACGTCACAGTGTTAATAATTGACATGGAAAGAATGAAAAGGTGAGCAAGGGATAAAGAGGACAAAGGAGAGATTTCAGTATAAACTTCTGCTGGTAAGTAATCAATCAAAATTAAGATTGAAAGAGTGGTATGAATGTTATATTGAAAACTGAAGCGAGTTTGATATCTTGGACTGCTGAATGGGGCTTGTAAAACTCCATTTTCTGCAGCCTGATTTGCAAAATTTGACAAACAAATCCCCTGCTGATTTGAATCTACTTTCATTCAATTCTCCCCAGAAACTAAAGCAAGCACAGGAACAGTGGCTTCTCACGTTTGCTGTATGCAGGAAAAGAGTCATGCAATGCCTGCTTCTGCAGGTTAAGGCACGAATTAGCAACACAGTGGTAATGAATGAGTTTCTCGATTTACATAATCTAACAAAAGACCACTCCCCTCGGGGGAGGAACTACATCCTAGAAGAAACTGTTTAGAAGAAACTATTTCTGATGACTAAATTATCAATAGCCTTGGGTGAAATGGACTACTATACTAATATCCACCACTACTATTGCCAGAGGTCAAAGCAGCAAGAAAAAGTGAGACTTGAAACTACGGGGTAAAGTACTAAGAAATCAAGATTTGTTTCCTCAACTCACTTTTTTTCTGTATTCCATAATGAAGTGACCAAATTTGGATTTTTATATTAAGACCTGTAAATTACCACTGTTTCATTTATACCAATATCACTTTGCCCTTTGGCCCAGAATCCTGGTAGCTGGTAAAATTTAACTGTTTTCTACAAAAGATACACCCTAAATTTAATTAAGTATCAGAGTTAACAAAACAAATATCTCATTCTGTAAAATGAAATAGTTCAAAAGAGTGGACTTACAAATTAAAGAAGTTTTCAAGCTCAGACCCAAAACCTACTGTTTTTCAGTGCAGTTGGTGGCCAGTCTCAGCTCATGATGTGTGAAGATACACTGAAGTCCTGCCATTACTCAAAGATGGGAATCCAGCTGTGCTCCACCTCTTGGGAAGGAAAGCACTAATGCAAACCAGCTCTTAGTGACATGTCAGTAGCTGCTCAATGAAGATGCCACCAATATGACTTTTTTTTTTCTTTTTAATTTTTTAAAAAAATAATAATAAAAAAATCTTCCAGCAAAGAGTTAGTGATACCTTATGAAATAGAAACAATTAAAGATGAACTGCAACTGTCAAAATTATGTCACAGGAGTCTTTGCAGTTCACTGGACTTAATTACTTAGAGTCCAAAGCTGCTTCTATTGACGTCAACACAAGTTGTCAGAGTAGGGGCAAGGGGTTTCTTTCTGGTCTAGCCACTAATAAGTTGTTACTGTAGGCAAGAATTAATAAATTTCTTTCCTACAAAGATTAATTAATTTTTCAGACTTCAAGAAAATGATACTTCTACAGTCAAAAAAGCATTATTTAATACTTGGGCTGTCTGCTGAGGCCTCACAGTGTGACACAAATTTAAAATACAACATATTATAAAACTTAGCTTTCTTTTTAATTTACTGCACTGTGGTATTCTGAAAAATTCTGAGAACTTTATCCAGCATCTAGGTGGTATGTAACCTTTCACAAAAAGTCTTGCTTTAACATCAACCAAACGGCAGCTTGATTGCCAGTTTCTCTGGAAGGAAGCTGTTTTATGTAAAACAAAATTTGTATCTCTCTTAGATAAACTGCTAGGTCAGAGTCTGTAACCAACAATGGTTTTTCAACCTTAGGCAATTACTCCATTGACAGGCTTATAAGTTAAACTCTTTGCTTGTCCTACTCTCCTCAAAAATTTTTATTTTATTGATATATTATTTTAAAGGATCTTTTGTAACCTGCCTTGTATTATATTTTGGAGAATTATGATGAGGGATAATTGCTTCTTAGTAGCTATAAATATAACTGTTATTGTAATTATATCATTTAGGTTGAAATATTTGTGCTACATTGAAACGAACTTTTTGTACCTACAATAAAATTCAAAACTCAGAAAAAAGCTCACAGTAAATAAATATTGATTGACAAATTCAAAGTATATTTGAGGATACAAGTATCTTGCAACATCACTATTACTGCACTGAACTAAATTATTATTGTAACAAAATGGAACTTTCCCAAAGTTTGTCAAAAATACAATAATTTAAACTAACCATTCTTAATCTTTCCTCCACTGTAATTTTAATATACTCATTTTACAGTTGTTAGACTACAGGAAGAAACTCTTCTAAGGAACAAAGATTAAATCAAGAATATTGATTAGAAAAGTTTCATACACTGACATGTAACTAAGAGTTCAATTTTATGAAGAACTCTTTGCTAAGACGGTAAGTGATAGCTTAAGGTTTTTACAAACTAGAAATGGAAGGACAACACCATGGAATCTGTCTTAAAGCTAGCCTCACCTTCTAAGCACGAATCTAAAAAACTAGATATCATTAGCAACTGATAGGGCAAAAAGAAGGACAAGAAGAAATATATCCCTCAGGTTCCAGGGAACACATCTTTATTTTGTTTCACTATAAGGAATAAAGGACAAAGCCATGCAACCTCTCACTGTCAATACCTTACCAAGCTTCTAACAGAAACCCATTCAATAGCTGCACCTTAAGCAGTTCTCAGCTCGTTTGAAGTGGAAGGAGCTATTGTTCACCAACCAGAGTCACCTCCCTATCACTGCAGTATCCACAACACAAAACCTCTCTTTGGTCACAGAGCAAATTAAGACAGGATCCAAATTCAGTAGCTCAATTCAAATGCAATGTTAACACACCTGAGGATTGATTTAAGATTTATTTAAAACGGTTTTAAGTAGAAGAGACACAAAGTATTATGTACATCTCGATCTTAATATTGGGGTATATATGGCCACACACATCTGAACACAACCCTGAGTGTACCTTTCAACAAAGACCTATGTATATAATTTACATACAAACACTACACACACAGAAATTATGCCATTTATCTCCTCTTCCTTTGGCCACCTGAAGTGGCACTTCCAAACATCATTTCACCTACCATCTGTATTCATCTTAAGAAAGGGCAAACTGCCTTGAGGTGATATATCCCCCTCCTTATATTGGCTACAAATGGATCCCTGACAAGTGGCAGCTAAAGCTGGGTGAGCAAACCCCTTACTTGGAAGAACATTAATAAGCTCATGAAATCAAGTACAGAGATATCAGGAAATACCAGAGGTAAGGCTGGCAGGACATACACATCATGATGCTATTTTTAAGTGCATGGTCATTTTTTTTGCAGACATCTGTCTAATTGTTGCACAGAGTGGACCTATACCTTGGCATGAATCACCACTGCCCAGTGAAAGAGCCTGTAACCTGTTTATTCCTGTTTCTTTTGTTGCAGCCAACAGGATGGGACTGCAGTAAGAGAACAAATGTGCTTCATATTCAGTGTAGCTGAATGCTGCTCAGCAGCTGTGGAATGTATCTGTCCTTTGGTGACTGCACCTTAGCATGAATTTACTGAAAGTTTTCAGAGGGATTGATAGTATGTTTCCCATTTTCTGACTGTGCAAAATAAATCCCTTGTGTCTAATCTGCCAAAATACCCTGCACTCACAGCTGCAACTGGAGTGAATGGGAGACAGAACATAAGTGCTATATAAGGTCCTCATAGCAGAACTTAGATGAAATTTCTGAAAGCAGCAACTACACTGAAAACAATTTAGAGGAAAATTAAAATGTAATTGGCTATCCACAGTTATCGCAAGTGAGAAAGTTTATTTCCAGCATTTTCTGTCTGTCATCCATAACTGAAAAACCAGGCAGATTTCAATCCGTGAAACAGCACATCAGTGAAAGAAGGGACTGTATGAACAGGACAGACTACACCACACAAGTAGGAGGCTAATCTTCTCAGTTGGAAACTAGCTGGAGCAGCCAGGATATTAAATCAGCAACACAAGGGGAGATTATTTGGAAGGCAAATGAGGTACATGCTCAAATTCAGCACCTAACGAGCAAGTTGAACCAATGTGGCAAAGAATATAATGAAAGGAATCTCTTCAATTGTTTATGCTTTGATCCTAGGAATCTGGGTAAGCAGCAAGGGGAAACTCTCATTGATGGGAATAAATTTTATATAACCAATATTACTAAAATCTGGTGGGCAACTGGCATGTTGAAGTCCCTGATTAACAGGAAGAATAAGAGAGGCAGAATGGAAACAGGATGCCTTAACACAGCCCTCCCCCACCATGCCATTATTCCTTTTAGAATGATCAGTAACACAGGACCACAGCTCTTGAACACGTAGAGGTCAATATGCTAACTAAAATAACTTAAGAAAGACTTGCTGGTCAGCTAACAAGGACATAGAACAAGTTTTGCTTCAGCACATTTTCATAATCTTTGGAAAGGAAAAGAATTATGCCATAGGGTCAGTTTAGCACACATATTCTGTGAGGCCTTAGTGGACAATTATAAACTAATATTATATACTTCAAAAACCATATATTATTTATGAGAATGAGGTAAACAATCTCATTATAAAATTAGAAGTATCAGTCACTGCAATAGATACTGATATCTACTTGGAGATAAGTGATAATAAACTGATTGAATTCCACATGGGAAAAAGCAACCAGAATCTTTACAAGCACAGAAATACTTAAACAAGTATTCAAAATACTTGAGAGAAAAAAGGATGGCAGAATATCATAGAAAACTGGGGAGTCCTTTATAGTCCTGGCTATAAAAAAAGTGACCTCACAACCAAGTAAAAGTACAGCTCCTTTTTCATGTAGAAAGTAAATAAAAAAATGATTAAAAAAAAGAAAGCCAGGCGTGTTCAGTATATATGTGGTCTGTCTTTGAAAAAATCAGGATGGTATAGTTCCAGTTGATGTAGAATGAATAAGCACTTTCAGTTTATTAGAATTTAAGGATGGATAAGTTTTACACTTACTTCATTAATTCAGACAATTTTCACTTTAGGTGTTGCAGTGTTAAAATACCAGGACATTCCCAGACTGGAAGAGCACTAATAATGTGCCAATAGGAAAAAGAAAAAAAGACTAGTGGGATTAAAGCTGGGCCATATGAGTGAAAACACTGGATTCAATTAATACAGATTATAATGGAAGACTATAATAATTCCCAGTCAACACATTTTTGGTAGAATAGGTCTTGCCACCCAAATTTGATTTTCTTCTTGGATGAAATTAGAAGGGGATGTTGTACAGTGATGTTTTAGGCATGCACTTGTCAGATGTAATAAATTGATAAAAAAATCACTACGCATCATCAAGAAAAATTTCTTTAGTGGGTTCTGAATGGAATGAAAGTTAAAACCTCACAAATCCCCTGTGTTCCAAGAGGCAACTGTCACTGAGTACTACTAGAATACTAGCAAGGTTGCACAGGTATCAGCAATAGCATTCTCTTATTCAACATATCCTTCAATAATGTGGAAACAGGTAGACACAGCTAGAAATGTTCACGAACATAAAATAAGTAAACAACAATGATGAAACAATGTTTTGGGTCACTTGGTGGGGGTATTCAAATCAAGGACATTTTAATAAAACCAAATGCAAACTCTCAGTCTGAGAAAAGTGAACACAGACTACGCTTAAAAGTAAGAGCAACTGTATTCTGAAAACGCTGACTCGGATAAAGATAGGAAACTTCAATGCAAGATGACAGTACAATGCTGTGAAAAAACTGGGAAAAAGCAACTTCTTTTGTGCATGCACAATAAAATAGTATCACCATGAAGCAATTAAAGTGACTTGACTTTATATATGACACTAAGAAACGAAGATATAAAAATGCATCTGTGTCAGAATTTGAAAACAAAAGGGTGATAAAAACCCAGAGAAGATGGGGAAAAGAGCCACACCAGTAATGCAAGCACTAGAGAAAAGGGCACACAGTGAAAGAACTGTTCAGATTATAAAAAACCCTGGGGGTTCAGATTATTCTGTCCAGATTATAAAAACCCCTGGGGACATGTGCTAACTTTGAACAAGTATCAGGAAAGGAGTAGTTTTATGTTGCCACAGATTCTTACTGCCCTTGATAAATGGACAGAAAATACAGTATGTAAAGGAATTTTTAATCTGGTTGAGTAAGGGCAACTTGATACACTGGGAAAAATGATCAAAGGGAAATGGTGGTCTCTCCACCTCTTGAAATTTTTACACCAGACCTAGACATCTTTCTGGAAAGCAGGTTTTAAAACCTCTGAAATTTCTAGCCTCAATACAGTGACAACTGGTGAAATCAATGACCTATGGTATTCAGAAGGCAAACTAAATGACACAAAAATATCTTTTGGTCTTGGCCTTAAGTGTCAGGAATTTAAAAATGATAAATATTCTAAAATGTAAATCTTGTCCATCTTAAATAGGCATGCAAAATTTGTGGGTACTTTTGACCCTGGATTTTTCATGCCTTGGTTTCCTCACCCAGTATGAAGAAAACACTTCTGCAAGAATACATTAAATCATTGTTTATTAAACCTAGTATTCTATAGTATTGAATGCTAGAGAAAATCCCCATGATGGTTGCTCAAAATTCTGTTTTCAGGGAAAGGTTTGAACAGTATCCAGTAAACAAGGGATTGGTGCACATAATGAACAAAGAAGATAAAAAAAATATATTGATTGGCTGTTCTCTGGATACTGTGTGGAGCAGGAATGCTGTGAAATAAAGCACACATGATCCTGTAATGAAAAATGTTAACATACTGTTTCAGGGGAAAGGGGAGTAAATGAAGATGCTTGCTTCAGAAATGCCAGAACTGAGGTTAACTCTTGATGAACTGGCTACCTCAGTGTAGCATTTTGCACGTAATAACATTGTCCAATTGCGCAAATACACAATACTCATAATTATTGTCTGAATAACCTGCCTTCCTGAAAGGAAGGAAAATGTTCTGATGAATAACTTTGCTGAAAGCAAGGCCATTTGCTTGCTCTATCATGCACTCCTTAAATCCCCTGCAATTTGTCAACTCTGAATGCAATATTTCTCCAGAGGCTACCAATGAGCTTTTCACATTTTGCTCATGTCATCCATTTTCCATTTGACTAGTGGAGACCTGAAGTAATCCTTCTGCTTCACAGAACAACTAAAGCCAACACACAGGAAAATAGCAGTAGCTAGGTACAGTTCTTAGCATGGGACAAAGATCTTTGGGGATGGTCAGGCTCTTGGTGTCTTAGTGGAGTGGCTGAGACAGATGAGGAAGAAACAAGCACCCAGACTAGAAAAAGGAAGGATAAGTAAGGAAACCATTGAAGAAAGACAAAAGAAAAAAAAATTGAGAATGGGGAATAGAAGAAACTTAAATGATGTTGAAGGTATGGTATAAAATGTGAGAAGACAGAAGTAATAATTTGTATGGAAACATGGGAGAGAAGAATGCAACTCAATGTATTTTTCAGAGGTAAGTCAAAAGATGGAAAGCACAGAACATAATGCAAGAATAAAAATAAAGATAAATATTTATTCATATCCCATTTTCTTTTGTGTGACAGAATTTCTGTGATTTATTTTTACATTTTGCTTTTATGAACCTTTCTGTTTAAAAGTACTTACTTAAACAATGTGAATCTTAAACAATGTGTATCCCCATATTAAATGGGATATTCTTCTGAAGACAAATAAGTGATATTATTCTAAGATTTAAAAATCAGACTCACTTCTCTGACTTTGTTAACATATTTTAAATTATTTTTAAAATGTTTTTTCAAAGTCAGAAATGCCACTGAATGAATGTTTGACCACAAAAGTGAATGGATTTAAAACTTTTAAAGGTGGTTTTGGTGCCAGTATCTTTTCAACATCAACTTAATTCAATGTCACCTCTTTTAATCTTCACTACTCCCCCCAAAACTGCCAGGGATCAGTTAATGTTCATGTCATTAGAAACTAATGAAAGGTACAGACTTTAATTTGATAAGTTAAAACTCTTTCAAGGCTTAATGTCATCACTTTAAATGTAGCATAAAAAGAGTAATGGATAGACATGACTGAAGCTCTTCATGGCTGTACTAGCCTTGATAGATTTAAAACTTGCAGTTCTGCTACTGGAGGCAGTATTTTCTTATATAAAACAAGAAAACAAAAACCAACCAACCAACCAACCAGTTTATAATGACATTAACATGTTTTTAATTCCATGGGGAAAAGGATCTCTCTAAAAACAGTGTAACAATCAATTAAGTTATTCTGTACAAGCCTCTCTCTCTCTTCCAATCTCATATTCCTTTCAATGTCCACATAAAATTAATGGATTCTACCTATACACTGGACAGCTTTCTACTGAAATACTTCCAGCTCATATATGTAATATTTTTGGTCCATCATTTGGACAGTAGTGATACCCTGTTGCACTGCTTCCTTCTACCAAACAGTAAAGCCTACTGATGAAGTTCACCTGAGCTTCCCCTTGAGTAGGACATTAGGAGTTCCATAAAAACTGGTGACTGAGTAGAAGAGAGAAACCCCCTTTTGGGTCCAGTCATTATCCTTCTGTCAGATGTGGCTGAAAGTAGCTAAAAATCAAAAGATGAAAAAAAAAAGGACTGCATAATCATATATCCCTCATTATCTTAGGGAAATGTGGCTAAAAAGCCCTGTTTCCTTGATATTTAAAAAAAAAAATATTTATTTTTCCATATTGAAAGTATATTAAAATTAAAGCATGTCTCATGCACTGTTCTCTTGAGAAATCATTTCTTTCCAGGAGACTGAGATCTAAAGACCACAGAAGGCTTCCAGTCACATTGGTACACAGAAAAAGAGCAGAACAGTGAAAGGTCATCAAGAAGATGAAGATGAGCCTCTTATTTACAAACCAGGACATTTTTAAACAGTTATTTCCCATGGATTATATATACAATTACTGCAAACACAGGCCTAATGAGCATACATGAACATCTCCATCTCTTCCCATTCATGTTGAGAGTCTCTGATTGAAAGGTGAAAAAGGCAGATGAATTTTTGAGTTTTTACAGTGAGCGTAACACGCACGGTTTCTATAAATTAAGTATGCATATCAGTAAAGACTTTGAAGGTGGCAACTTCCTGCACAGCATCAGAGGCAGCAGCTGATGTATCAGGTGGTTAAGAAAGCAACTTCCCAAGATCAACCACTGAGCAGAGAAGCCAAACGCACTGGATGATGTTTACAAATAAGAACTGAGTTGCAAATCTCACTTATTGACATGTATTAAAAACAAGCCAAATAAACTGTCTGGCCTCCCTCCAACTGGACTTGATTAAGACCAGGTGAGACAACACCACATGGTCCATGTAGAAACAGACATTCCTCCTCTGAGGATGTTACAGCCCCAGAAAACATGGTAAGAAGTGGTGCTGAGGCTGATGAAAATACATCCTACCTTTAGGATGTTTCCTTATCCCTGGATCAGAAAGTGACTAAAGGCAAGATGGTACAAGCAATCTTGTCAGCATACAGGCCTTGACAAAATGGAAGTGGGTGACCTGTTATATTTCAGTTGTTAGCAAGATATACAAGATCTCTGGTATCAAATATACTCTTGATTAGAATAAAAAAACAGAAAGCTGAAGAGACTGTAACTTCTGCATTTGCCCCTTTTTGGCTGTGTTGTCCTAAAATAGAAGAGTTCTCTCAATATTGATGCTATTACAGTACAGGAGAAGAAAAAGTCCAAAGTCTGGCAAATTTAGGAGGGATACCAAAACCCTGTTTGCAGACTTGCTAAAAATGACCACACAAGCCCTTTTCAAGATCTTTATGAAAGTATTCCCAGGTGAGATGCTAGGTATCATGTGTTGATAATCCTAACACTGCTGAACAGACATAAGCCATCTATGCCTGGTCTGAGCAACCACATGAACAACTTTGTACCCATTTGTGTACAAATTCCTTGCAGGACAATTCGTCTACAGCTCACATAATTATGACTTTTCTTATAGTTACCTGATTTTGTCTTACACTTGCAATGAATATGGTTATTTCACTGGTACTGTAATACTAAAACTAGATGGTCACAAGGATATACATTTCATAAGGGCAATTCCAAACTTCAAATGTTTTTTAGAAACATTCAAATTTTAACTGCCAGAAAATTGCTATCTTGAATTTTGCTTTTATTTAACCATCAGCTTTAGAATGAGCAGGGAGTCATTTTAAGACATGTAACACAGTGAAGAGACCATTAGATTTATAGAGGTCCTGAAGTAGATCAAGACAGGTACTTCATGGGATTTCAATAGGGTTAGATACCTAAAAATCATTGAAAGTCTTGAGAGGTAGGTACCACTCAGACTTATTTTGAACACTATCTCCATATTTGTCTCCTTATCAATACTGCAGTATCGCCTTCAGAAAAACAGTTCTAATGCAGAAAGCTTTTTCTTCCTCTTTCACATACTGACATTATCCAGCTTGATTTTAAAACACATCTACACACAGCTACAGCTGGTAATCTAATAAATGTGACAACTTCCTTATCTTTGAAAAAAATATAATTTAATTACCTTTGGGGCAGTCTGGATTAAATTCTGTGAACTCTTATATCTTCTGTGCCTCCCATTTCTTAGCCAAGGAACTGGTTTATGTCCTTTACTGCTATGAAAGAATGCTACTCCTATGAGGACTTGGGTGATACAACTGTGCAGATACTCGGGTGAGGATTTACCTCACAAGCTCTTCTCTGTGTTCAGAGCAGATTCAGGTGAGCATCCTCCAGATCTGCTTGTAGAATCATTGAAAAATGGGAATGTTAAAGTCCTTACTTTTTGAACACCCCTCCTTGCAGTCAGTTGAGAGTGTGCTGTGTGTTTTGCAGGAGCCAGCTTTGTCAGAGCTGCACCCGTGCTGCTGTTCCTGCCCCTTGCTGAAGCCATGGCAAGGTGGATGCTCTGCTGGGTACTGCCAAGAAAGATCAGTCTGGCATAATTTCTCAGATTATTAGAGGTTCCTGATCTGAAGAGGATTTGGCACATTCTCAGTTTGCTTTGTCGAGTCATTGTGTTAGAACAACCAGTATTAAATCAACTGTGCTCTAGTTAGGCTGTGCATCTTGGTTAAGGGGCTTCATATTGCTGATCCCCATACACTGACTTTGTACCTATTAAACTCACAATTTGAAAAAGAAATCAGTCTAGGGGAAAAATCACATGTGCTCCTGTATCAGTACTGTGTTTTCTTTGATTTTCTTTTGCTTTTTCCCCCACCTTCAGGAAAAAACCCCTGACCTATACTGAATGATCTGCAAAGAAAACCAAATGTAATAATGAAGCAGATGTATTTTTATAAACAAGAATGGAACATATTGTCTGAAGTAGAAGGCAGAAGATAAATTGCAATTAAAAACAAACTAGAAAAAGTGAAGGACTTGGCTTCTTAAAAAGCCAAGAAAGTTTGTAAAACATGAACAAATTTGAAAGGTAATACTAAATAAATTTGGAGCAGTAGTATAAAATATGCTTCTCATCAGAAGATGGATATCTTAAATAATGACATACAAATGATTTTCAAATTTTTAAGCAAGTACTGAAATAATGTGATATCTCAGTTTGTCTTTATGTCATAAATTAGCATTGCAGAAGGTTAATACACATCAAAGACTAGGATTTTATGAAGCAAAACTCTACACAGGAAAAAAAGGTGACTTTTTTCAGGGAAGGTGGCAAAGGGAGGGCTGTGCCTAGCTTTTTTTTTCTTTTGTTTTGTTTTTATTTTTTTATTGTTTGCTTTTAAATTGGAGCACTGGTTCACTTATTTCCAAATACTGGAATGAAATATCACTTTGCAACAAAAATACTGATTTTTGTTATTATTATTTACCACTACTATTATTTACCACAAAACAACATTAAGCTTATTTTATTTTTGCTAAAAGATAAAGTAGCAAAGATAAAAATTTAGCTTAATAGATTAGGAAAAAAAAAAACAGGCACTATCTGATGGACTATAAAAATCTAGAAAAGTTCAAAATGTTTTCAGCTAGGCACAAAAATGCTGTTAATGATTAGCTGCATAACAAGAGATTTATCTCTGTCTTTTTTTCTTTTCTTTTGTGTGTGTGTGTGTTGCAAAGGCAACACAGACACACTGCAGGTCTGTCTGTGCCATTCTTAGGCCACTTTCAGGCCGATTGAGAAAAGCTGGAAAGTAAACACAGGTGTTTTAAAACTGGAGCGCTGTCATGGACAACCACAAACACCCTTAACTCTGATGTGGCAACGCCTCTTTCCCGCCCTCTCTTTTTTAAAGCATTACCCAAAAAGAACATGTCGAATGTTTCACCTTTCACCACCTCAAAATAACTTGGAGCTTATAGCATTGTTTGGCAAGTCTCAAGCAAAGAGATCATTTTTTCATTCCTTTTCAGATGTAGCCAACTTCAAATCAGTCACATAAAATAAAGAGCCATTCTATTTCTAATTTTTTTTATTTTATTTTCAGTGTCCACTGATTTACCTGCAAGCACTATGTTTCAAGTTGAACACTTCCTTCCTCAAATGTAATTCAGGGTTCCTTGTTTTCATGACTGAGGTTCAACTAAAAAGGCAGTCAGGGGATTTTGCAATAACGAAATGAGATTTAATCCAGTGGATAAGAGGATAAATAAAAAACTTAACAACAACAAAAGAGTGCCATAAATCCCCCAAACCAAAAGAATAAACCTTGGGGTTTTTGATTATTGTGCAAGAATATATACAAAAGTGAAAAAGTACTTGCTTGTAAATTAGCTGTTCCAGAAAAGAGCACATCCTTTTAACTGCCATGAAGTACTGACTAGGTAAAGTATGGAAAGCAAAAAACAGAACAAATCTCCAGAAATGATGTAGCCCCTACTCCCTTATGCAGGTGGAGAGAAAAAAGTAATATATCAACAAAAATGAAGCAGATACTGACAGTTACAATTTAATTCTGAAAAACTGTTAAACAACACCGAGATGGTTACACTTGGACTGAAACTACAACCCCAGCAACACTCCTCACCCCAAAACGCAGAACTGGTTTATAATCTAAATATCAAAATACAGCTCCAGCAAAAATCCTGAAATCTTATACTCAAAGCAGCACAACCCTCAGAGCTCTACACCAGCAGCAAATGCACTGCAAACATACAACACTGCTGAAAAGTTAACACACACCAAAATCAGGTCTTACTTATTGTAAAGGATGATTTTTCTTCCCAGCCTCAGCCTTCAGATTCCAGGATGATTTTCTTTTTGACATAGACGCTTACACACCCCGGTTTCAAAAACCAGACACCAGACTTACTGTGTGTCCTGTGCTCCAACTTAAACAAACACAAACGACTTCATAAGACAGACAGCGCTCACGCATACATTTATTTTTGTTAGGACACAAGTGAGATTTTTCTTTTTGCCAGATTTTGTCCACTGTGGTAAAGAGATGGTGTTATTTATTAAAGGATCTGTCTGAACAGCCCGCCTCATCCCCTGTTAACTTCACCAGGCATTCAAAAGAGTTCGCAATCTTATTAAACAGGCCTCAAGAGGTGACCTGCAAAATTGAACTTTGTACTGAAAATCAGTTATCATTATTTCCTTTAAGCCATTTTATCTGGTTTTTGACAAAAATTATGAACTAATTTGTGTACTTTTTTATTAAATCTAAACAATAATACATTTAAAGCTTGGCCAAGAGAATGTAACCACAGCAAATATAAAGTATCAAACTTCTGCCAGCTGCCAGCATCACTCCCAGCGTTGTGCATTACCTGACAAATACTTGGAAGAAATCACACACACAAACACACTTATTACCACACTATTTCACCTCATTTGTTGCTATTTCTGGCCTCTGCATTAAGCACACATGACACGAAAATCATATACCACTGAGACTATTACACGTAATAGACAAATTAAAACAAACAATATTGTGTATAAATTACCTTTTTCATTGGCTTGCTTTAGAAATACCTTCCTGCTAAAACAGGAGGGATTTATGCTTGGTAAAGCAACAGAATTTAATCTGATCCATTAAAAATAAAAGTACACTAGTATAATAATAGAGAAAACCACTGAACATTCTGATAGCAACAATACAGAGACAGCTAAAAAGGGAGAAAAAAGCTTGTTGAAATAACCCTTTTTAAGTGCAAAAATTTCACCTCATAAAAAGATGCAGCAATAATGGTGATGTTTACCTGCAAATCTGTGAAGTCTCAGAAATATGTTTTAAGCTAACAAACTGAACTGGGGGAACTTTATCAAACCACTAACTACTACAAAACAGCAGTGACAGATTTATCCCTCAGCACTATGGTGACCTCCTGGCCAAAAGCTAATTTCTCATTCCTCCAGCCTTTTGTATTCAAAGTTATTACTCTTTTACAAAACAAGCTGATTTTTAAAGCAAGAAACTTGAATCCCCATTTTGAGACAGGACAGTGTTTTCATTTATGTCTACTTCACAAGAAGTTGTGTACACTTAGCTTTGGGCAGTTATTTGATGCAGCCCTGGAGAGCAACGTTGTTTTTTTTTGTGTGTGTGTGTCTTAAAGAACAAGGAGGAGATATAACATAAAGCTACAAAAAATACTAATAAGCTGTGACAATTGAGTTTTACTTGATGAAACAAACTGGGAAGCTGATTTTGTCCTTTAAGAAATGGGGGAAAGAAACCCCAGAAGAAACTGATGAAAAACTGATTCCTGATCATCTGATTTTACTCAGAGGAATAATAGGTACTTACAGAAGTACCTTCCTGTGTGAGGCTTACTGGATTAGGCCCCAAATTATGAAAATGTTGTTTCTGGACTCAGACCTGCTATTCTATGTTTCAGGACAGAATGAAGCTTTCAGAGTTTTAAGCTCTAAAGATAGGGGTCAGAAAGGAAACAATGCAAGAGTGTGAAATACGTATGTTGCTCCTACATCGACTCTGCCTGGTAATTTTTCTCTAATTACCAAAGAAAAGAAATATGATGTCTGATGTCACTTTCTTCAAACATAAACACATCTCAGCAAGACTGTGAGTCTTTTTCTCCTAAAAAATAACTGAAAAAACAAAAATGTGAGAAGCAGACATTCCTTTGTGAGGACAAAGTTAATAAAACATTTTATTTGGGAAGTAGACATGATACAACTGGAGTTTGAAGGTGAACTCAGCTCTAATATTTTAAATTTGACAACACTTGTCAAAAGATGTTAAAATTGTTTTGTGGTCCAACAAGTCACTCAGCAAGAATAATTTTTAAGCAGCTTTTCTTTTTGTTTCAGTTAAAATTAAAATCCATGCTGTGTAATCCTTGGAGTCAATCTGTAATTAAGGGGATTTGAAGAGAGACCACGCACTGCATTAATGATAAAATTTAATATCTGTTTTAATACTCTAACATAAGAAAAAACCCTAAGCAACATACAAAAAAGCAATCATCTCCCTATTTTGTGTGAATGCAGCATACATACACCATTACTATGTCTAGCAGTAATGCTGTATTTGATATCAGCTTTTTGTCTCTAGACCAAATGTTTCAGGATTTAGCATCTACAGAGCTTAAAACGTCATCTGCTTGAAAGCTGGCACCCAGATTTCACAGGCTAGATAAACAGATTTTATTTTATCTAATTTGGAGAAGGAGTGTTTTTGTTGTTACTGTTACACAGCAATTCCAAAGGGAAGGAGCTATCAACAGCATTTCCCGGGTTTCAGTCCCTTTCTTCCCAGTCACTCAGCCACTCTATCCTCCAACAATTGCTATTCAGTTGTAAGAAATAGGAACAGATAACCAACTAAAACCAGTCAATTTTATGTTATGTTCTTAAATGGTTAAAATCCTTCAAAAAAACCCCAACTTGGTACACTAGGTTTCTCCTCCAGACTAAGTGCAATGAAAAGGTTTGATATCTTCAGGTCTTCGAAATGCATCTAAATGACAAGCAATGTATTCAAATAATTTACTTGGAGTAAGCACCACTGAAAAGTAGAGCAAACAGAGTTCCATTTTTAAACTAGAAACCTGTGCTAAA
Organism: Parus major; assembly: GCF_001522545.3. Lineage (NCBI taxonomy): Eukaryota > Metazoa > Chordata > Aves > Passeriformes > Paridae > Parus > Parus major. The sequence goes on along the minus strand of NC_031774.1, from coordinate 37,988,879 downwards.
TAGTTTCATCTTTTCAGAAGATGGGGTAAAGGATTACAGATCTAAAGAACTCACTAAGAAACATAGTTAAGGTAGAGATGATCTTAATGAGCTTTAGTGGGGAAAGGTTTTGAAGGGATATGTTTCTCTATTATCCTGAGAAAGGATAATAGATTTTTTTAATGTTTACATCAAGGATTTTTTCCTGTTAAGATGTCTCCTGGCCTGAGCTCTTGTGAAAGAACTAGCAAAGCATCAAGGTACTCTTACCAGGTCTTGTTGTATCATGTAAGACAGCTAGTTTACAAAAACAAATTTTAACAGAACTTCCTCTGATCTCTGTCTATTTCTTACTAGTCTACATGTGCAAAATACCCTAAGGCTTCAGAGATTTGGGACATAGTCCCATTAAGGACACGTGGAATTCACAAGGTCAAAGCAAGAAAGCATCCATTTTTTCCTCAAAATTTAGATGCTGTAACAATGACTATTACTGTCAGCAGAACTACACTCCAGCAGTCACTGTGACATGTCTGTGTGCACAGAATCTGCCCTATAGACAGATATGTACAAGATCAGCTTCAGTGTTTGGAAACTGGGTCCAAATGCTACTGCTAATGTAAAAAAATAGTTGAAATGGTATTGGTTTTTTAAAAAGAAAACCTCCCAATTTTCAATGTGTGGTCAAAGTATTTGTAAACAATGAACTCTATGTGCTGGTCATACCATGACCACCAGCTTAATAATGCCTGAAGCATAGCAGGTATTCCTTTAATAAACAAACAAACTAGCACTGAAATAGTCATCTTGACTGTGATCCACAAGGAAATGGGGAATTTGTGAAACTGTATGGAATCTAAACGCGTCTAGTAAAACTGAAAGATGGCATCTGTTCTTCAGTGGAGAATTGGTTCTGGAGATGAAAAATCCAGTATCAATCTACACAGTTCAGAAAATGAAGCCCCTGAAGATTTCTTTACATATTGAATCTAACTAAAAATGATATTTTGGTCTCTGTGTTTAATTTTAAATTGCAAATTTGGCTACTCAGTAGCTTAATACAATCACCAATACACATTAATACCATGTTCAAGCAATGTAATATACACTTATTCACTATTACACAACTGCATTGCTTACTTCAGCTTCCTACCCAAAGTTTAAAGACAGCTCTTTTCTCATTTTACCTCTCCATTCCTTCTTCTTTGTAAGAGATGTATATCTTGCCATTAAGAGAGGCTGAATTTTGGAAGTAACAACACAGATGACTGAATTTTGGAGGCACGAAAAATTTAAAATTTTAATTGCAAACACAATTTGAAATCAGATGTTCTTTGAGCTTTTTCAGTGAACAATTCCTTTTTTCTGCAATGGTAATGAACAATTTTGATTCAGCTACATGACAGAGCTAGTCATGCAGTGTTTCTAAATATTAAGATAAACCTAATATATGCTGAGTTGAAGTCTTAATAAATTGATATACTTCTGCTGAACCTTACTTTACACATTGCGAGACTTCAAATAATAAAAAAACATGTTAAATCATGTGTCCAGTTCTATCTGTGCTTGTGTTAGCCCTGAATAGGTAGTACACCAGGGTGTCTGCACAGGGGTTTTTTAAGGTTAAGGTCTGGAAACTCAGAATTAGCAAATTGTCAAATTTACTACTTGACCTCTAACATACAGCTCACTCCACTAAAGCTGACTCCTAGAGAAAAGCCCAAGTCCAGATACCACTCCAAAATACAAATCCAAAATGAGGAAAGCCGTGGAAGAGAGATGAGAAAGATTTTACTCCACTGAGCCCACTTTTATAGAAGGAAAAAAAGTTCACAATACATCCTCATCCACTTTTATTTCTGGTCCTCAAGCATTTTGTTGGTGACCTGCATATTGCTCGGGTAGAACTGCACACCTACTGCTCAACAGGAGGACATCTCTTCCTCTTGGAACCTGATGGTGTGAACAGCAAAAGTCACTTTTCCATTACATCTCTGTGTGGCCACTTGCATGGGAGTCAAATCAGAACTTTCCTCTTATTTATGGGCAAAAGAAGCACAAGTGCACTAACATCAAAAATGTGTCTTTGCACCAGACCAAATAAATAGATGGGAATTAAACAGGATAGGCAAAATGATTCCTGATTCATCTGAGGAAGTGACGGCTAAGTACCGAGCTGCACTCTTCAGACATGGACACTTTTGGATTCATCTCACTCTAGAACCAAAAGGTGCTCACCTGGGATCAGGAGAGAAATCCAGACTGCAGTAAAACTATAAATAATAGCAAACAAAGCTTCTGAATCAAGGCCATTCTGCAGCTTTAAAACCATACCAAGACCTAATGTTTCAGTGTCTTCCTTCAGCATCTGCCCCACTTCTACTCCGCAGCACACTTCATTTGATTTCTTGTATACAAAATGCTAGGAAAGGGTCCTCCAATTCTGAACAGATATTTGGATACACTTAAACATACAAAGGCCAAATATTCCTTTTTAGTAAATATCTAAAATTCTGAAATGTTTATATTGATCCTTTATCCTATCTTTGGTTTCCTGTACCCAAGATCTAAAGTAGATTCTATCAATTCTGAGAGGTGCTTCAGATAAGGAGGTCATGGATGGGTCAGAGCAAGACCTTTGGTATTTAATGACCCTGTAGGTTGTCTTTTGCACAAGAGCTTAGGTTACTACCTTTTATATGTTTTATTGAAGGACAAATAACTCACATGTCATCATGCATCCAGGCTCAAGATTTTGTTTACTGTTGCTGCTCAAACAAAAGAGGATAATTTTCTTGTGCAGCATAAAAAATGAAGAGTGTATGGTATGACACTGAAACAAATATTGAAAATTAAGATTTACCCCACTTCTTTCTACATGCATGGGTAACAGAACTCATATGGAGAAAGAAACAAATTAATGAAATAAAATATAATGCATAACCATGATACTCCTCCTCTTCGTTCATGAGATTTGACATCTCATCTCCATCATCATTTAATACATTTAGTATCATTTAATACTTTCAAGAATGAAAAAACTTGGCTAAATATTTTCAGTACTTTTTTAATTTTACTATGGTACAATGCTGTTAGATATTTTGAAAACTGTGCCAATGCAGATTAAGCATAATATTAGTAGAAAAATGATGCTAAAGCCACCTTTAAGCATTGCAGAAAGCAGTTACTTTTTTATGTACAAAGTAAGTTCAGATTCAGAATCTCTGAATTTGATTTGGAAATGTGTTTCATAGTATCTGAAAGTGGCAAATGAAGGAAGGAATCCTAGTTTTTTATATTAAGTCTGATACATTTGGCTTCATGGTTGCTTTAGAATTAGATGAACATATGGCTGTAACTCCTGATCCATGTAATCCTGAAATGAAGGTCCACACTAGTAGGAAAGTAAAATACTTTTTTTCACAACTGTTTGAAGTGCAGCAATATGACACCTCCTCAGAACTCACAAAGCTTCACAGCAGTACTATTATTGACATGGTATTGGGCAGAAGGAAGGAAAAATGAACCCAGAATTGGGGTGACAAATTATACCATTGGAGATGGCAACACAGATTATAACTACAGTTAGAGTTTCTGATTTTGTAAGAACTCACCTTTCCCTATAATCAGAGAATCATCACAGAATCGTAAAGGTTGGAAAAGATGTCTATGGTCAAGTGCAACAATTAACTCAGCACTGCTAAGTCCACCACTAAACCATGACTCTAAGTACCACATCTACACATTTTTGAACACATATAAGCAGCTTTCCTAACATGACTGTAGTTTCTACGTTTTGCATATGTATCAGACTCTGTGATTTTTATTCTAAAGATACTGATGAATTTCACTGTATTTTCCAACACACCATTTTTTAATCACAGGTTTAAGGCATAGCTGTCACCTCTGTGGAGATAAGGAATAAAAGAGCAGGTAGCAGACAGCTTCATAATTGTCCATGGGATACCTGCATAGTTTGCTTCATCTTCTACAACTTTAGAACATCTCCTTATTTCAGAATACTTATTTATAGAATACATAGATCTGAGATCTGACCCAGGCCCATAAACTGTTCCAGTTTTGCAGTCCTTTAACAGAGTTTAGACAAAACCCCAAAAATGCTGCAGAACACTGAAATGTAGCACCCCTCAAACTGTAAGACCAAGTGGCAGTGTAACTCAGTACAGAAAAAGCTTGCAGAAAGTCAAATGTATCAATCAAACAGGGCTAAAACATTAACTACCAGATGGGAGGAGACTAAGAATGTTACTGCATTTGTGGACAACTTTCTTTCAAAATCTATATAAGTAAATAAAGCCTACTACCTAGGTTCGATGGCTAAAAAAAACAGTTGATAAAACTGGTCCCTGATTGTAATACTGGTATATCAAATTTCTAATTCATGGTCAAACACACACACTAAATTAGCCTATAAGGGATACACATAATCAAACTGTTACACTCCTAAGTATATGACAGCAGATGAAGGAGAAACCCTTTGAGGCATCCCATGAGGATCTCCAGCCCTGAATGATGCAATTTGGATCAAAAGAACAATTGGGTTGAAGGAAACTTCAAATGACTGCTTTAAAGACCACTCAACAAGTGCTCACATTTTTCTCACTGTAGGATTATATGAGTTATTTTCTTTCTCTCCAGAAATACAGTTAACTTGGCGGGCTAGCTGTTAGAGTCTGGAGCAATAGCTTTTGGAGACACTGTAACTTAAAGAGAAATGAATGCAGAAAATTATTATCCAAGTGGAACATGGACAGAATTACTTCTGCAGGAGTTTCTGTGGCCTGATTTTAGTGTTCATTTATGGCATGATGCAGCAGCTCACACTGATATCCTCTGAGGTGTATGGTGCTATTTAATAACACCAAGCCATAAAGTGACTAATCATCTAGCATGGATAAGAGCTGAACAGACATGTGTCTAACCTCAGTGACATACTTTAAGACCTTGTGATTAAGTGTTTCTGGGTGCAGCAAAAGCAAAGGCTTTGTTCAATGCAATTAAGATTGCAACTGTGTCTACCCTGTCTGATAAAGTGTCTAGGAGGCAGCAACGGAAGAAAAATGTTTGTGCATTCTTATTCATGTCCAGGTTGTCAGCGGCATGCTCCAAGTTTTACTACTCTTTTATTTTTACCTCCACTATGCAATTAAAAGCAATTTAAGCATCAAAACTTCGTCAGACCTCCACTCTAAAAATTAATAGTGACCTCATGTGTTTTATAACAAGTTTTATTGATGGGGTAGCAAATTATTCTCTCACATTGCCCAGGCATTTAAATGAGGGCACATCCTGTGTTAGAACAGGTACTAGCCAGAGAAAGGAATTAATTATGGCTTTCTATAAGCTGAACAATTCTTCTGAAAGCTGAGTAAGAGGAATCCTTCTTAGGAGAAGAAACTGAAACAGCTCTTGCACAAAGTTAGAAACTGCAGCTTACTTCGAAAAATCCTGTTGTATTTATCCCCATTAAGTTATTGGAAGAATAGCACAAAGAACCTTTCAGGGTTAGCTGTAACAATTTATTATTTGCTGCAGATAACCCCCAAGAAGCCTGTTAACTATTCCCATTGGTCCTGAAGTGTTCCTTAAGTTTCAGAAAAACAGCTACAGACCGTAAGTAAATGCAAGGGTACAGTGTATCACCTCTCACTGAGAGACTCATCTGCAATCTACTTCACCCCTTCCATTTCCAATATGAGCTGGCATTCTATCTTCAAACGCACCTATAAAATCATCTGCAAATGTGACAGCAGTCCTTTTTTCTACATAGCAGCACATGACATCCAGGATGAAAAGCATGACCGCTTTTGGGGTAACTCCACAAAATGAGCTCTTGAGCTGAGCTTTCACAGGTTGCTGTTTTGTTAGATCCAGAGGGGACCATGAACACAGGCCAGAGGAATTCATAACTAAATGTGAGAGAAAAGGGTGGATTGTCCAACATAAGAATATTGCTGAGGTGCTTCATTGAAAAAAACCAAAAACCAACCACTCTAAATAAAAAGTGATCTGTACCAAAAAATAACACCATAGGGACAGCTGGATCAATACCAACTGTCTAGTTACTTTGTAGCTAGGAGCTGAAGAAAGGTGTAATACCCATCTCACCACGGGACAACACAGCCATTCTTCTGTCAGCTGCACCATCCAGGCAAACCAGCAGCTGATTTCCATCAGCACTGCAGTGACTCCAGCACAGCAGTCACAGCAGCTGAAGGTGGCAGGGTGGTGCACTGGATGTGGCTGAGCCTTGACACACTCCAAACTCACATTCCAGCTGTCCAATGAATTAACGTGATCTTTAGTACCCCATGTAAAATTACATGAAAGGATGAAATTAATAACTATTAAAATGTAAAAATTATATGCTGAACTGGAACTTGAATAGAAGAGATCTCTTCTATCTAAAATCTCTTGGTTTCCCATCACTGATTCAGAGATGTTTCCCTGGATTTCATTTCAAAAGCATGTTGAAATAAGAGGCTTTATAGCCATAAACCAGCTCTAAACTTCTAAACTGATGAAACTTCAGCTCTGAAGCACCAAACCTAAAACCAGTTAGAATTACTTAGTTTTTGCAAATAAAGGCCACATCATCTGAAAGAATGACTTTTTTTCCCCATAGTTAATATTGTATGCCTCAATAGCATGAATAGCATGTGCTTTTCAACAGTAGCAAACATTTTATACTTCATGTTAAAGCTTTTGCAAATTTTTTTATGCTCTTATAACAGAATGTCTTGTGATGATGTCCTTCATGGATGACAGGTTGACCAGTCAACTGAACTTGTTTCTGTGGTTGATGTTGTCAGGCAGGTATGGAACAATGGTTTCTACTCTAATGATCTGGGAAATTCTGGGAATCAAAAAGAACTTCATACAATCTTTCAAAGGCATCAAGAAATACTTAAATTAATTATTCTAGAGTGGCTTCTTCCCAGGTATCATCATGGGAATAACTACCAAACTGCTGTACATTGTGGATTTCCTGCCCTTGACCTATTTCTTACATGTCAGCAGAAAGCAGATAGATGACCCCAGGCACAGCTGCTTTATGACACTACTGTAGACAAACTTCTGATGGCTCCTTCAGGTCACTTTCTCGGCTGTAACTCTAAATTTATTATATTCTTAATAAAACTATGAAAACATGTGGGATAAATTCTACAAAAAAATCACAACTAAAAAGAAAGGCAGACATCACAAAAAAGCCAATCATCAAAAGATGTAACATCTCAACAGCTCTGAAGGAGATTAATAACCCTTACAAGTTCTAATGACATCATAATTGGATGGAGTAACCTCATTTAGTCAGCAAAGGGCATCTGATTTGTATATCACCATGAAATAGTCCGCTTAATTTCAAAAGTTTGCCTTGAGAATAAAATTAGTATGTCTTTGTGATCTATAAAGTAAATTATGACAAAATGAAGAAGGCCTGTGGAAAGAAGAAAAAAGTTTCCTATCTCTATTTCAGTCAAATCCAGTTAAACATTTTCCATGAAATTTCACATTAAGTTATTGGTTTCACAAGAATGATTTCCTATTCCTCTTCCACTAGTAAAGAGGACATGTACACTGGCAAAATTTTTACTTTTCTTTAGAAAAAAATGTGTTAGTGAAAACTCTGAATTCGAAAATTACACGCGGCAAAGTGAACAACAGGAAACTGAATGAATAGTTGAAAAATAATGAAAAAGTAGCAATTCTTTACTTTTCTATGTTCAATTGAATCACTTGTTTCTGTGTATTATGAGAATATATTTATCAGAATCAGTAGAGACCAAATGGTAATTATGCAAATGAATAATCAAAGCATATAGACCCTGCCACATTAGCAAAAATGAATAATCTTACATATAGACCCTGCCACATTAGAACTGCAAAGCACTCTCAGATCTTATTTTATGAAAATGTACTAAGAGCGCAAATGTATAGACCCTTAGGAAGCAATTATCCCAAAAAGATTTAGCTATAATTCAATGTGAAATATAATAAGAGATTTTAAAAAATGGTTTCACAAATAAGAGGATTATTTTACTTTAACTATGGAAATAGGGGCCCACATGCTTCTCTGCATGACCTCTGTGCAGCTGTGGGCATTGCCTGGAGGGAAGATTTGAAATTGCCCTTTTCAGTCAATTAATACAATCCCCTATGACCAATAAGAATATTATAATAGGGGTGCCAGTTTGGCATTGTGGAGTTGGATGGCCCATAGTACTATAAGGAATTTTCTATGCAATAAATACATTAAATATGGAAAATTTAAATCACATACTACTAATATGTAGGCAGAGATTCATTAAAGATGTTATATGGCACAGTAAGATGAAATAGCATGTTACAATGTGCACCGCATGCCTTCTGTGTGATACAGTTTATTTCTCACATTATCCTCAGGTGTGACATGGAATCTAAATGTGCAAAAACAAAAATCTGAAAAAGAGTGCTTATATCATCCTTTTGATTTCCAGATCCTGAACCTAGCCAAATTACTGCCACCACCCACCTCCCATAGTTATAATGTGTCTCCCTCCCTCTTTGCCTCACTCCTGACTATGGATGGCTACTCCCTCAGTGAAGGGTGGCAGAAGCCCTGTGAGTTCATATATCAAAAATAAACCTGAAACCTTGTAGCTCATTTTACCTAATAGACCCTAACATCAGTGGAATGAAACAGGTTTCTTGTGGATTAGTCTTACACTTTTTTCCTTCCAAGCAACTCACTACCGTGAGATGATTTTAAAAAGTAAAAAAGAAACCAAAGTAGCCATTGGGTTTTGTTCTTAAGTGTATTTCAGGGTCCCACAGAGGTAATGATCTCATCTTTTATCACAAACTTTCACACCATCCTTAATCTAGCTGATCCTGATTACCTTATTTTTATCCAGTTAAGACTGCAAATATCCCTGCACCACAACTGATGTTTACACTTCTGTTTCTCCTTTAAGAAAATCTAAAGCAGATCAAATTCCTCATCCTGAGGATACATCTTTGGCCAAACTGAAAAAACAGATTGATTCAACATTAATTGAGTGTAAGAGAATAGGGAAAATTACAGGTTTTTTTTAAAAAAAACAATTTCCTTGATACAAACTGTCCCGAACAGGCTCAGAAGAAATACCTGGACTCCTTCTGCTGGACAGGTTAATAATACCTGTCATACAAGCACAGTTCCCCAGCTTGCATGTGGAGGTGGTTAAAATAAATGTAATTCCTTGGATTATGGTGACAATAAAAGTTGAGCTGATATTTACCCTGTACAGAGACAAATGACATGTCCTATTTCTCTGAAAATGGTCAGATGTCCAGAGGGTGCTCTGAAGTGGAGAGGGGGCAAGACAGGATGCTTGGGTCTGTACATGCACTCTGCATGCAGCCTTGCAAGAGCTCCTGAGTGCATACAGGAGGCAGGAGGTGACAGCCAAGAACACGAGGGTTTCACAGGGGACGTGTGTGACCAGTCACAGAGCTCTGATGTTTCTCTGGGAGCTGTGCCCCTGACAGCAGCAGCAGCGCCCCAGGCACCCGCGACCAAACCCACTCCTGAGCGAGTCACTGACATGACTTTCATCCTTACCACACATCAGTTTTCCAGGCTGTGGCTACACTAAAAGTGGGTGATAAGCTTTTCATTTACATGAAGTCAGGATGCATGCTCATGTGCTGTATATCGAAGCTAACTACTATTGGCAATATTTCATTGGGGCGTTTTAAACTTTTCAAGGTCAAGAATACAACTTGGCCTTTTAAAAAATATTCCAAAGGACCTGTGCTCACTGTAGGCAAAAGTAATATAAACTGAGACAAACTCTACCAATAGTGTTACAATATTAAAGAAGTTCAACTTAAAAAAATTGAAAAGTGGTCTTTTTTTTCCTCCCCAGACTCTCATCTCTAAGAGACTATGATCAATTAACCTTTAACTTTGAAAAATAAAAAAATTCCTGTGACAGTCAGAAATGAAATTCTTTAAAGATTAGGTGCTGGGAGAGCAATATCAGGCTTAGAATGAAATCCTAGTAACGCTCTGAACTATCAAATCACTTCTTGCTCTGAAAATATAATTATTCTCTAAGCGTTATGTCAGACAATATTAAATGCAAAAAGCGTAGCTTAAATAAAACTTTTTTTCTAGCAGAAAGGCTCTCTGCACAATATTTTCAATGACACAGAAAAAAATGAGCCAGCATGCAATTAATGAAAAACAGTACTATGTTCAGTAAGTAGCATGACTGGGAAGCACTAACTTTTAGTGACTCCAGATTTAAAACAATGCTGTTATTGCAGTCAGAAACATCCCTGAATATTTATGATCTCCATTTCTAGTCATCTGCTTTCAGTATTTCAAATGATTTTGCAGCATTCACCGTAGATTTTGATGGCAATTATAAACCCATGGAATATACAGCCTCTCTCCCTTTACTATTATTATATGTATTATTCTTCTTACTGAGAAATGTCAAAATACACAAGGATTTACTTTTATTCTTATAATTTTCTTAGGTCAAGTTGTTGTATGTATAATGATGTTTCCCAAATAAAAAAATAAAAAAAAAAAAAAAAAAAGGAGGCAGAGGATTATCTATCTATCTATAAATGAGATACCTTTGGATCTTACTGTCTAAATCAAACAGTTTTAGAATGACAGCACAGTATAAACAGAGTAACTTCTGTATTTGTATTGTATCCCTACTATTAAAAGAGATTTTTAAGAATAAAGTGGCTGAAGAGGTGTGCACATCTTACCTGGCACAGTCTCTTATCCTGGCTAGCGGTGAGATTGCAGGGTATGTAGCTATCAATTCCACTGACATTACAATTTCCCTTTCTCAAAGCAGCAATAACCTGTCACTTTACACTGTCCTTTCTCTGACCCTCTCCTGCCTCTCTGCTCATTTTTATTCTTATTGACAAGACTTATTATTCCTCCTCCCAATTCCAAGTAGCTACCCTTTTGCAAATAGTAGTATCAACTATGTGGTCACTAGTAGTATCGGTCAACAATGTTATTAATATAGCACACACTGCTGGGAGCAGATCAAACAGCCATGCTTTAAAATATTAGTTTTCCAAAGGTACCACGAGGCAAATAGTTGCAGTTTTCATCACCTTACACAATGTAATATTGCAAGAACAGATCTCAAGAATTTAGTGCTAATTACTAGCCCAATAATTTGGAGGATATGTTTTGGTTTTTTTTCCTTGTTGCTTTCATACGCAAAATAAAATAAAACCATAACAGAAGGGTGCTGTATCTGTGTTTAAAGAAGCAGTTGTTGGCAAACACCATAGCTCACTTCTGCCGAAATGTACACAACTGATATATGCAGCCCAGAAAGCTGGCACCAGGGGCTTACAACCTTAATTTGCCTGCAAGAAGAAATGGAGATTTACCTTCAGAGCACGTTCTTGATTGTTTTCAGCAGTCATATGTCTCGTGTTGTTTGCTGAAGTCTGGTTCTGCTCTTTCAGATGATGAAGCTCCTGCTCCAGCCGTTTGCACTGCAACGAGGAAAGAATCCCATTAAGTAGAGGAGTGTGGGCATATTTTTTTTCAACAAGCCAAACGACTTAACGTAAATAACCCCACACCATTTCTGCAGTAGTGAAAGCATCAGACAAAAGCAAGTTACAATCCCAGACAGTACTAAAGCTACATTTTTAAAATGTGTATCTTTATTCAGTTTCTTCCTAGTCCAATAGTATGCCAAAAAAGCTATATATCAGGTAAGATATTTATCAGAGTGCTGTATTGAATTTCTGCTCTGGTTATACCAATATATGCTAGATTTTGGCTTTTATGTATTAAGTAGATATAAAGAAAAGAATGCATGCTTTTTGAAATGAAAGCAAATGAAAGACCCTCCTCCCAAATCAAGGTTCCAGCCTTTTATATGAAAATATAGATGACATTTTTAGACTTGTGTTTTTCATACTATAAGGTTACTCTCATTCTCCAACACACACAACATATTGAAAGAAGTTTTAAGATTGTTTTCTTTAAAAACTTAATGACAAAAAATGAAAATATTAGCACTTGTTACTGTGTGCCTACACCTGTAGACTTACTGCTGTCTGCTGAGCATTTATTTTAATGATTAAAAATCTGCAAGCTGTAAACCAAGTTATATTTTGCTTTTTTTTACATTAATGCTAAATGGTCTTGCCCAGTTCCCTGGTTTGAAAGAGCAATTAGTTGTCTGCAGACAGTTCTTTGCCTTACAAAAAAAACCTGTTTCACAGAAAAAAAAAAGAAAACAAAACAGATGAGGTACCAAGAAAACATATGGGAACAACTGTTAGAACTAGGGAAAAGTAGAGTACCAGGAGAAGCATTTTACAACGAAGTATTACAAGGAAGTGGTTTGGAGATGATCACCAAAATCCAAAGCTAATAGACTGTGGGAACAGAAGACAATTAATTGATAAAACATATTTTAATACATACTTTCTGGAAACACTAGCAAAAAAGGAGTAAGAATAGTGATATAATGCCCATGTAAGTAAGCATTGCTGTCTCAAATGAAAGACCTGGAAATGTCAGTCTCTTGTGCTGTCTTTGCTGTGGACAGCACAGAACTGAGCATTCCCATCATGTATATGCAATTCAGTATATGGGACAATGAAGCCTGGCTCATGTAAACCCTAAAAAAAGAAAACTGTGAAACAGAAAGCTTCAGAACTGAGAAAATTATAAATGAGGCCTAATTAAAATAAGGAATGCTAAAGAATCTTGAGACATACCAATACATACAAACCTTAAACACAGAATAAGACTTAACAATATACTGCTCATCAGGTATCCAATATAGTATATAAACCAGAATTATCCAATCCTCTATTTCAATACATTTTAAACAGCCCAAAAGTACTATTAAAAACTCCATTCACCTATCTGTTGTTATATTTCATTACTTCTGTTAGAAATCTCAGCTTATTTCTAATAGGATTACCTATTCTAAAGGCAGTCAATTTTTCTGGCCTAGTACATCTCTCAGTATGTGTTGTAAACTTCCTTAATGTACAGTTTCATTTTTATTGCAAGAAATAAAGACATTTTCCTATAGGTAGGGAAATAAAGAAAAAAATATTAAGATACATTTGACTGGAGGTATTTTCACATACTTGAGATATTTAGCATCTATGTTTATCTCACACACACACACACACACACACACACACACACACACACACTATCATTAATCACAGAATCCCAGATGTAACTCTTTTTCCATGTCCAGCATGAAAATTATGTGTTTGCAAACATGAAGGTGCTAATAAAACTACTGAAGAACTAAACTTTTAGTTTAGTTTACAGATTACTTTTATTTTTTTCCTCTAGCAACATTTTTTCTGTAGTTTACATGATCTAAACATCATTAAAAAAAACCATCAATCTACCACTGCAGACACTGCATACATCCTGTATGATCACCAGGACACTCGTTTTTCTGCTTTGCCAACATTCTTCCTCAAAACAGTGATTTGGAATCCACAATTTGACAACAACACAAGTTTACATAAATATTATTGAAAGACTAAAAATCTCAATTTACCTTTAAAACTTGAATTTATAATCATGCTATTCTCTTGTTTCCAAAAGGTAGGTGAAAATATGCCAACAGCAAAATCTAGCTACGGGACTTCATGAGAAGACCTTGGTGTACAGAGCAGATACACAGAACAAGTAAAGTACAGTAAAGATGCAACACAGGTAACATAAAATGGATAAAGCTCCTTGTCAAGTCAACCTTGATATAATTGTATTTACATCAAACTTGGGAACATTTTGTAATTTCTCTTTCACTTCATTTCTACTTTGATAGCTGATATCTGAAAAAAAAAACCCAAACAACCCAATATCTGGGGCATTTTCAAGTAGTAGACTGCTTGAATTTGATTTGGGACATCATTGAAAGAAATGGTGAGCTAATTTGACCTTTGCACTTAAGTGTTTTACCATGTTGGAAACAATGTATTAACAGAAGATATTCTGATTTATTCTTGGCTGTGTAGGAAGTAAAATCTCCAACTACCTTCTTTGTGAAAGCATTATAATAATAGTCTTAAACAGCAACACTGTGTACGTCTTAATAAAATTTTACACTTTATAACTTTGATGCCTGAGATACTTTTAAAATATTGAAATAGCATTCTAAAAGCAAGCATTCCATTTCATAAGAGCAGTAATATATGAAATTTTAGTGCAACCTTGCTGTTAAGAAAAGTTTTAAAAATAGAATTTAAAACAATGCAGCCCTTCTATTCATTTGAGCCAACATTTTTTTGAATTCTGTGTCACCAGTTGTTAGCAAGGTCCAGTAAAAATAGATGTTCTTTAAAAGAACACGTGTTTTTATTGGTTCATTCCATGGCTCTAAAATGCCAACAGCTGCATGTAAGAAACTGAATTTCCTTCTAATAACATATATAAAAATACCATTTGGAGCACATTGAAGAGAAGACATCATCCAACTTGGTACTGATAAAAAGGAAATGTTGGATGTGTCCTTTAAAGAAAGCTGAAAACTAATGGAAGTGTTTAATTTGAAATACTATGTCTAAATTCTGTTATCTTCAAATTACTGTGAAAATTCATACTTGGGAAAACTTCAAACAGACAATATATTTTGTATAACACAGGTTACCTAAACATTGGATCTGAGGTTTAATTGTCCTTAAATGCAAATTCCCATGAGTTCAACACATTATGAAACACAGGCTGTTAATTGAGAAAACTGCTTCTCTTCCTCAGATACTTGAAGTACATCAAAGAGCACGACAGCAGTGTAGACAGATGTCAATGAGAAAATGTCTTCATCAGAACAATGATGACTTTTCTGAGTAAAGGATATTAAAGCTTCAGAAATGGTAAAATAATTTTATGAAGGTATCACACAAACATCTTACTAAGAATTAACTTTACTGTGAGGTCTGCCGTGTGCATTCACAGCTCTGTGGCCAGAAGCAAGATAAGGTACAAAATTAAAGGTACAAAAATCCCCACCCCCAAATCAATCTTGACAAAGGTTTTCTCTCTTTTTTCAAACCCACACCTTTGTTCTCCTCTCTGAAGGATTTCCCCCAAAAAGTCTCCTACCTTAGCTAGCCTGATTCAGGTGATAATGTACATGACAGACAGTGAACCTCATTAACCCTACTCCAAATGTTCCTTTAACCATCAGTGTCTAGCTGTACAGCTGCCAGTACAATATCATCCATTCCCAGCAACAGGGATTCAATCTTCTCTTTAAGTGTATTTCCACCATGCAACTCTTCTAAATACACTCAGTTGCTGGAAACAAATACCTTTGTACCTAGCACAGGAAGTATCACAAGCAGCTAAGACACAAAATGAAAAGCAAAGCAGGTAACATACCAAAAGGATAAGAAGAGATTCAGCCAGGAAAGCAAGGATAGACAGCAAGTAAACATATCCTTCCCTCCCATCTTAAAATGTAAACTATTAGGCTACTGTTGAGTCTTTTTTAGTGAGCATCAGGTAACATGATTCAGCAGAATGAGATGTTTGTGAGAGGCACTGGTTGAAGCTGCAGTGGGTGCTGACCCCTTTCAGTGACTCTCCAGTGATGGAACACCCCAGGGAAAAGCCAGACAAATTGAAAAAGGAGTACCTGCTAAAAGGGACACTGATGAAGAGGTCAAGAAATGGACCTGGAGAATAAAAGTCCATGAGGCCCACCCAGAAAGTGACTGTTAAATGACAGCCCCAGTTTCGGTTATAGGAAAGGAGTAAAGATGGTTTACCTTGAATGAAGTATTTCAGAAGATAGAAAAATCAATGCAAATAACCACTTAATAGTGTTTGGCCTTTACTAGAAAATGAGGTTGCATTAACATATCAAACATAACTTTAGCACTTGTATAAACAAATCATCTTTAACATGCTGTCAGCTTTTCAGCATTTTCTTCTACAACTTGTACCTGTAACACGTTAAGATAGTGTTACAGTGCCTGCCACATCTACACAGATTGATGAGCTATTTTTTGATCATTATTTAACATGATTCTTCAGTGAGGTGCTCTCAAAGTAAAAGGTTCAGACATGACATAAAAGTAAAGAAAAACCTGCAAGCCATTGGAGAAATAATGTTAGTAGGGACAAAGACAGAATACAGCAAAGCATTAACATGGAACAGAGCAACCTCCTGGTCCCAACCAGTTGGTCCCTGTGTAGGCTGTATGAAGACAACACCTATCCCCAGAGGTTTCAAGCAGAGGCCTCTTTAACTGCACTTCTTAGGTCAAATCAGGCTGTTCACGTGCTTTCAAAAAGACATAACTATTTTGCTACACCAGGGTCCCTGGCTCTCATCTCATTGAACAAGGATGGTAACGTCAGATAAATTTCTTATTTTGTATATCAGCACAGATTTGACCCAGGAAAGGGTACTGTGAAACTACCTGGCTCAGGAAGCAAAAGCTAAAACAGATTATAACAGAAAACTGTAACATTTCCTTACTACAAATGCAGTCCTGGTGGCTATTTAATCCTGTTACATCTATATTTGCTTTTAATATTACTATATGGCATATAATATTTTTCATTGCCTTTCATTAAAAGGAATCCAGACTAACCTCTCTTGAACTTAGGCAATATGCTAGGGAAAAAAAAAGTCAACACATTATGCCATTTATATGTTAGGGAAAAAGGAGAGGAATTGATTTGTCTCTTTTATTAGAGGTATGGGGGTGAAAGTCTAACGAAACAAATGTACTAATATGAGGCAAAATTCTGCACTAAGTTCTTTCCTGAATTCTGAACAATATTTGATTGACATACAAAAGATAATATTTCATTAGAACACATTTGTTCATCTAAAGTCCTTATCAAAACTTGCAGTGCTTACAAACTCAAGAATCAGCACTGGCATAAACACACAAGAGCACACCTGAGGAGCTTGCTGAGAAAAGCCACAGTGCCTAGATGGAGGTCCTGCAACGTGCTTGTTCCTCTGCTGACCTGAGTGAGGTCAGGCTGGTGAGGCAGGTGGATCTTTGGTCTGATCTGATCTCACCAGTCAGTCTTCTGAAGTCTCCCTCGCTTAAAAATACATAACCACAGCCTCCCACAACTAGCTTAATTCTGTCATTAAATTTAAGGTAACATATTTTTATTCAAGTCACACAAAAATCAAAAGTGAGTGCTAAGTCACTCACTCTGGGTCAGCCAGTGCATAATGACTTGATTGCATATCAGTGCCTTCACTTCAAACACTGAGTACTCTGCCACAGTCTGTGGACTTTTATGCACAAAGACCTTGCTGAACTGGAATTCTCAATTACTGAAGTAGTGTGAAATAAAAATAACCTAGTTCCTACTGAATAATTTGGGAAAATGGTTTATGTTCTCGAAACTCTGGGAAAGTCAGAGTCCATTTGAATGGCAGAACTATTTTCCCACATGAATTTTTTTCCTTTACGCATTTTAAGTAACATGCTCATGAGCAAAGTAAGTGACACACCATGTATTGATGGAAAATGCCTCGATATCACTGAAGTTTATGGGCTACTGAGATCCTACTACTACATAGTGTAATACTTCCAGAAGTGATAAAGTACAGCTATGTTTTGAAATTAGTTAACAAATATTCATTGCAGTGAACAACTGAAGTACAAATAATTATTCCAGACACCAAACATGAAAAAGATGAAACAAAGCTAGTTTTTCACCTGTTATATTTAAAAGTCTTCACCTGTTGAAACCTGAATAAAATAAATAAGCATGTGAAGCAAACAAAAACAATTCAACTGATTCTTCTCTTAATTGTTTATTTTGTTTAACTATTCTTACTTTGTTTATAATGATCTGTACTTCAGACCAGCTCCCAGCTCAAATATGCCACATGGAACTCAAAAGTTCTTACTCTGACTGCCCTTCTTCTCCCTCCCCTCAATATTTTTTTTTTTTTAACAGTCTGCCCCTTGTCCCAAATTCATCACAATTTCTGGAGAGGCAAACATCTTGCACCACTTGGATGCTATACACTCTTTCCTTTGCAGACAAAAATAATACCAAAGCCATCCAGTCAAAACACAAACCAACCTTTGGTGTCACTGTGAATTATGTACTTTGAACTGCAGATGTTTGGAAGCACTTATATAAATAGAATTTATCCTTTTACTTCTAAAGTAATAATTAAAAAAAAATAAAGAAATAAATGAGTTTCTACACAATAATCACTAGACAAAATTTCCTTTAAATTATAATTTTGAATTAAGGTTTTCTAACCTCTGAGAAAAATTACTTAACTTCAAAGTTTTGGCAAACCATCAACAAATGTGTTTGAATGATTATTTATACAATGCCCAGCAGCTTAGAACTACTGGAATTTCAAGAAAGAAAAGTGTTTTTGTAGAGTTTAGGTCTCAGAAACATATGCATCTTTAAAAATTTACATTCTATTAGTAAGAGAAACACTTAGACGTAAATGTTTCCCTTTTATTTTTGTAAATGCAATGGTGTTTTGCTTCAAAAAGCTACAAAAATAAATGCATCAAAAGACAAATAAAGCATTTTTGTTTCCTTTGTCACTGTGAGTCAGTTGAAACCTGCAGCATTAAGGCAGATAATATGCTGTAGGCATGACTTGGTTTCCACCTACCATTCCTCTCCTTGTCTATTTCTGAACACTTCAAAAGCAGCAAAACAAGTTTTCACTTATTTTCATTTTAATAGTTAAAGGAACTGTAAGTGTACAGTAAGACATTCAGAAAATTTAGACCATAAAGTTTAACTGTTTACACCCTTCATGCTAACCCATCCTTACACGTGCAGTGATTCCACAGCACTGAGCAGCACTGATACCCACCCAACCACATTCTCTACATTTTCTTTCTTCCTTGCAATAATGAAATTTCAGAGATCAAAACAACCCTGATCTGCTTTTCAGTGAGTTCAGCACACGTAGACTTTCCTAATCAATGAAACTCATTATAAAAATGTGCAAGAAACAGAGAAAGGTAAAGGTGACGTTGTGGAGCTGTATGTGACTCACAGGTCATTCAAGCAGGGTTCCTGTGCTGGCTGTGCACTGGATGACCACGCCTGTGCCAACAGAGGCTGCTGACAAACTCCTGATCTGCAGGAGGAAACAACAGCAGGAGCTGCTGAAGCCACATAACTGGGTCACCTTCACATTTTCCTGTGTCCATTGCATATAAGTTAGCAAACTTACCCCACCTCTGAGCTGTTTCTAATCAAAACACAAACCTAGTAACCTGGAGTCAAACATTTATTCATGAGGCTGTACTGGGTCTGAAAGTAAGTAAAAATGCATTCAACTAAACTAAGAGTGTTTTTTTCCTAATTGCCTGTCACATATAAATAAGCAACTTCTGCTTTACATCAAAGTCACATTATTAATTCAATTTTTTAATTTCATGCCTATAAGTCTAATAAATAATGTATAAACTAAGCATGTAAGCAGATGAGTAGTACACAAGTACGCCTGCTCACGCCCCACTGCAGAGTTTTAGAAAGACTAAGCACTGTCACAATACAATGACATTATAATTCACATGTCAGAGCTATATTTAAAAGGAATAACTCCCAAATCAATACTCCCAAATAATTCAGCAAATGGAAAACACTAATTAGAATTTTATCATAAGAGCAAAAGAGCACTCAAGAGCCAAGATTCTCCTTTAAAAGTGATGACAAAAAAAAAAAAAAAAGGAAGTCTTGATTAGCTAAATTGTAAATCATTGAATAAAGGTCTGCAAGTGCAATAATAGTTAGACTAGGATCAGTTTTACTTTCAATGGACATCAACAAGTCCAGCATACAGATACAAAAGAAGATTTCAGAGCAGAAACTTCTACATAGAAAAAATTCAGAGTAATTAACCTCAACATCTTTAAAAACATTTAAAGAATAAAATTACACAACACCCAAGAGGTTTTGGAATAAATCTGCCATTTTAGCAGAACATGCATTAATATACTACTTACAAGAAAGCCAGGACCTAAATACCCTGCTGACTACCTGAAATAATTTCTATCATGGTTAATTACTAAATAGTACTACAAGAAAAGTTACCAAGAAGCCAGTCAAAGCATCTGAATAGAAAAATATTATTCTGATGTTATTTTATTTATGGTCTTAGCACGCATTTTCCAAATCAATGCAACCCCCACATCTGCCATTTGCAAGGTAGCTTTGGTCAAAGATTATGTGTTACTAATGGACAGAACACAAATTTCAGAAAGCCATAAATTATTTTTTAAAATAACTTCCTAAATTTACTTCTCTTTCATTGCTGAAAGGAGGAAACATAAGTCATCTCCAAATTCTTTAGTTTCTCCCTCCTTCAAATGCAGGATCTTTCTTCCCTTCTCTTGCATGGCAGAATGTACACACACAATGTACACTCTCTAACTCTCAGCTCTTGTCTCGGTCGGAAAAAGGTTTGCTTTACTACACCGCTTATTTTTTGACTACATTTGTACTTCACCTTTTTACCACACATATTCTCTTTATTACATGATTCTTCTTTAATTATACTCATAAATAATTATGTTGTAACTTTTTGTAAACACCAACTAATCACTTTTTCCAACACTCATATCAAGTTTGTAAATAGCAGTTTCTTGTTTTGTGGGATGACGAATTAGCATAGGAAGTTTAAGAATCTTAATCAACCCACAAGATCCTGTCAGAACTGGGATTACTACACCCCAACCTTTGCTTCATTGATGTGACCAAATGACATGGAGCTACTGGTTCGTGTGGCCACATGTTTTGATGGTTCCTAGAGGAGCAGTCAGCTCCATTACAACCTGATGGCCCGCGGCCAAGAGACAGTTTGTCAAACATCTGACAACACACCATGACAGAAAACTGACAATTGCTTTTGTTTAAAGCCTTTCCCTCACCCTCATTTAATAATCTGCAGTGTTGGTATTGGAAGAATATACATAGTGGAATAGAGGTAGTGAAAATATGAAAGCTGTATGAAAAGAAGAAATTTTAGAAACATTCATAGCCTAATCTTCCAACTGCATCTAGAAATTAGGAATCTGATTTGCAGACATAAGCGAGGCACTCAGCTGCAGATTGAGATTGTTTTTAGAAAGTACAACCTTGTTTAATTGAATGTAACCAATATTAGTTGACAAGAAAACAAAATTTGGTAAGCAATCTGTCATTATAATGAGCTGGTTTTCAAATAATCTTCAATGGATTTTTGTAAAATCCATATGCAAACAAGGCTATTGCCGAAACATTAAGTTGGCATTTACTGCACAAAAGGACAGGAATACTTCTGGTCCATCTTTAAATATCATCACATTTTTCAAGAAAACAGTATCATGGATCACTGTATAGATGGCAGAGTTTTAAAATCTTTTTATTCTGATACTGTAATCATGGTATTGCAGGTGTACCTTGTAGTACATACTGTTTGTTTGTCCTGATAAATTTCATACTCTCAATTGTGCCATCAGTTGCTTAAGTAGCAGTTCTTGAATATTTTCTGGTGTATAGTATGTCCACACAGAACTTGTTTAACATGTAATAAAAGCTACTTTAAACGAGAGATTATTACAAACTAAAACACCAACGAGGTGTTGAAAACACAAACCTTTGCAGATAAGTCAGGGACAACAGACACTTTTCAAATAAATGATCTCAATCTGTATTATTCACAGTTTTTCCATGGATTTTTAGGGAACTTCAATACTAAAGGACATAACTATGTGAAAGCAATATTAATGGCAGTATTTTAACTAAGAATAAGGGTGAAAATGGAGCAACTAATTAAAAATCTTCAAATTATTGCAAAAACACTTTGTCTCATCAATATAGAGAAAGTAACAGCAAATATAGCTAGAAAACAGAAAAAAGATATATTGTGTTCCAGATAGCTTTTACAGTTCGCTTATATGCACTAAAAAGTGGAATGAAAATAATTTTTAAAAAATCAAGAAATTAATCAGCTTTGCACAAACTTTAAATAAATCATACATAGAATACAAAGGCATCCCACAAAGAAAGATTCAAGAAAGTAAACCAAAGCTCTGCAAAACTAAAACAAAACCACACATTTAGAAATTATGTATTGCTCAGCTTTGGTAACACAGAGAAATATCTGTAGGATTTTGGTACATGAATAAGACTGCAAATCTTAAATAGTGGTTAAATCTGAAGTTTCTATCTCTGTAAAAAAAAATTAGCTTTAGCTTTGTTAAAGTGTTTTACAGAGATTGAGGTAACTAGATACCCAAATAGATGCACCTTCTTAAGTGGGCTGATCCTGCAGCTTTGAATAACAAGTGACCTAAAAGCTTTCAGATATGTTACTGAAAAGGAGAAATGCTTAAACCTAAAATCAGCTGCCTTTGGCCTGTGCAGTTACCAACACTGCGCTCATCCTGGCAATTCCAATCTTCATGTATAGAGAACAGGACTCCCTAAGTGAAGAAAAAAATTAAGAAAAACACAAAGATAAAAGAATGTTATGGGAACTTCTGAAATCAAAATTATAGCCTGCCTGCCAAAACAAATGAAATGGGTAAAATGCATGACTACTGCTGGGAAGAGTCTAGATAGCACAGAAGACACCGTACAGGACATAAGGAGAATATGCAAGCAGAGACACAGCTGTTGGCCGGCCCTACAGGAGAAGGCCAGCTGATGGAACGATCTAGCACACGGTATTAACAGTAATTTTGCTGCTACTTCTTGAAGGCTGGCACTGGATGCTCATCTCACAGTGAGTCTTTGCTCACAAAAGACTTGCTTTTCAGACCGAGATTCAGTTGAAATCCTAACATTTTGATTGTGAACAGGACCCCAGGCAATGAGGATGAAAAAATGCTTGTAGATTAAGAAAGAAAACTGTCTTAAACTCACAGAAAGGTCTAGTGTTCACTCCCATACTGAATACAAGACAGCAGAGCATTTTCAGGAAAAAATTAGTGAAAACTACCGTTTCCTAACATTGCTGGGATCTGTAATACCATCTCTGAAACAAGAAATTCCTCATCACTGTTGTAACAAGACTTGAAAGAAATCTTACGTATGGGTGAAAAGTCAACTCAAGAGACAACTAGAAGCAAAATGTTCATAGCCATTCTTTTGATAGAGAGTTTTACTCTGTTTTTTGGGGCTCCTCTAATCTTTGGTAATACTTCTGCAGATAGCAGAGAAAGATGTTACAGCTAATTAAGAAATAAGCGACAGCATAACTGAAAATAGTACAATTTTGACTATATATATAATTATCTACTTAGATTTACATATTTATAGCTAGTAACTAATAAATAATAGGTAATATTCAAATTCCTCTCTCTCTCAAAAAATAGTTGTCAATTCTATGTTATTAACAATATAACATGTACATTCATTAGTGTTACTGCATCAGTATTTTACACCAATTAAATACTGTGTAGTTAGCCACTTGTATTCTGTATTTCTGATAAATAACTTCAGAACTGCAGAAAGTTGTCATACTTGTATGATTTATACTGTTCTTCATCTGCAATAAGTTTTCTTTTATTATAGGTACAAGTATACTTTTTACCTAGTCACAGCTTCTTAAGGGCCTAGAAGTATTTCTTTGTATCTGAATTGTGTAACTTAAAGACATTTTCTCAATAAAAAAGTAAACCACAAATCAAAATGATATTTTGTGCTTCATATTCAACAGTAAATCAAAAACTGACAATGACTTTAATGACTGAAAAGAATGACAACAAAGTATTAACATCAGAAAGCATGAACAAGTTCCCTTACAGAGCATCTTACAATCACATGCAGACTACATGCAACAGGAAAGCCTGTCCTTCATTTGCAATAGAGGGTAATGGAAGCTAAATTTTTCTTGTTCTCAAGCAACTCAGCTTGAAAAATAATTAACAGTGAATAAACAGAACATGGAAAAGAGGCTAAATCCTAGATACTCACAATCTGAAGCACGAAACAGTAAAGCCATACAACAAACAAATGTAGGCATACTTGGTGAACCAGACAAAGATAAGTTAATGCTACTGTGAAATCTCTCCTTCATAAAGAGAATATTGATAGATTTTCTTGTTCCTTTTTTTTTCGTCAGGAGCACTACATACTTTAAATCAGAATATGTAAAATAATTTCGTCAAGCCTAAGGACTTGGAAAAATTGATTAACAGCTTCACAAAGGAAAAAAAAGGTCATGATATTCAGACCAAACCAAGAGAGAAAACTTCCATTTGGTAATTGTTACATGATCATTTAAAAACACTTAAAAACCTAGAAAGAAAATGGAATTAACAAAAACATTTTTAAGTCCCAAATTTCAGTCACAGTTATCTACAATTCTGTTGAAAATGAATAATCAGCTTATCATCATCACAGTAATTCTTCCTTACATCCTCTGTTACTGCTAGACCTTAGCTGCCTTACTCATCTCCTCTCTTTACAGCTTAGCACACATGCTGAATCATAAGGATGACTGTGGAGGGTATTGCAGTGCTGGAAGAGAGGTCAATATTTCACCTCAGGGACTCTGGAAATAAAAATAAACTAAGTCAACAAAAAGTAGCTCTATTCATTCTTTTTAGCTCCAACACTCTTAGCCAATTACTGATGTTGTAGAAGGGGCACAATCAGCAATATAGTTTTCCTGATATTCTTTGAAGATATCTCCACTGCACAATTAAATCCAAACTTTAAATTCTGTGTATCACTTTATTTGCAATTTATGCTACTAGTTTGAAACTTATTTTTACTTGAAGGAACCAAGTTCATTTACATCCTGACAACAGGACAAAAATCAGCAACAGAAAAGTCTGCATATAAAGTAGTCTAATAATTTTCAAAGGAAAAAGTCTGAATACAAACATACTAGAATACTTTCTCCAAGAACATTGATAGCTTTTACTTCCTTATTTATTTTAAATCTCATTCTCTTTCTTAAAATCATCTCATTTTTATCCTTAATTTCATGTAATACACAATTTGCATGCTACTTAGTACTTTCTCTACTTATTATGCTTTGTTCTGCACCATGGAGTGCTATCTGAGAAAACAAACTGGATTCCTTTTTTGATTTAAGCAAACTCAAAGATGCACTCCAGGAATTCACCTAATGCATTCTGACAGAAATGGTATTCAGTCTATAGGACTTGACTACAGCTTATCTGACCAAAAAAGCCAGACAAACCAAACCAAACCAAACCAAACCAAACCAAACCAAACCAAACCAAACCAAACCAAACCAAAAGAAATGCCCCCCTTCCCATTCTGGAAAGGGATTAATGTGGATGTCAGATGCTGAGAACTACTTCATAGTCCAGATCCACCACTATTTATTTGCTCATACAGGCATAATAAAACACAAAATTGCAACTTATGAACATTGAAGAAGGGTCAAGGTAGGAGAAGCAAGTGAATGTGCATGTTTTTAGAATTAGAATTTTAGACTCCAGATTAATGATGAAAATGAAACATAAAAATCTTCTTTGTTGATTATCAAAAGAATTCTTATGCAAACTCATCTGTGTATCCAAAATAACAAAGTAATTTTGCATAAAGTTTCCTTAGAAAATTGACTAAGGAAACCATCTTTTCATATAAAGCACACAGTTTTATTTTTTTTTCCAATTTTTAAGAAAATCCAACATTTTATCCAACAAGTAACTACAGCAAAATCTGATTCAACACTCAGTACCTAACTTGAAACTCTGAAGCATCATGGAAAACTTAAGGTACCTCTACAAGAGTTTTGGTACCTACAGACCTTATTGCATTAAGAGTTTTGGTACCTATAAACCTTATTGCATGCACAGTGATACTCTTCAGAGGGAATACTCTTTGAATTTGCTTTTATCACATTGGAAGTTTCCTCTACAGGTTTTTGCTACTGAAACAGGTGATCAATAAGCATACAAAACATTTTTCCTCTCTTTCATCCTAGGGTTTTGACATTAAATATTTAAATTAATTCCTGAAATTGGCTTGAAAGTCTAAGCTGTGTGAATATAAAGCTTAGCCCACGATAGATGAGTCAAATAGCAATTAATGGAACAAGCTTGCATGCAAATTTACTGCCATTTTCAAAGGGGTGAGGAGTTTCTAGGTACTGAAGAGAGGATAAATGTTCAACTGGAAATTCATTAAAGTTTACAATTAAAGATATCAGGCTTGATCATGCCCTCAAATACTATGCAGACATGTATTTTCTGAATTCTGCACAACACACTGTTTGCAGAGGAACAACAGGTGATTTAACAATGCAAACAATGATGTGTCTCCAGGCATCATTCAGTCAAAACCTTATGGCAGCAAAAAGAAGAAATGCGTATCAATTAAAATTTTGCTTCTAAAGCTCAAAAAGAAAAACCGTAATCCCTCTCTTCAAGGAAACACTTCATTAACATTTACATATTTACTCACACTTAGCATTCATGGACTAAATACAAAAGTTCAGCATAACAGCTCCTCAGAGTAATTTCCTTCAGATTCTCCTCTCCCTCCACTCATGACCTACCATCTGACCTGCACTTCAAGCTGCAAGTATTAACTCAAAAAATGCAGGCCTTCATGTAACCACTCACTGAAGTCTACACTAAGGAATAAATTGAAAAATACTTGCTTTCACTAATGAAATTTCAACTGCAGAGAAACCAAAGAGCTTCATGCTCTATCAACAGATACCTGTCTACAGAGAAATCACAACCTCTGCTGTGTCAGTGCGAGAGACAGACACCACAAACATGGATTTGTAGTGTCCCTAAACCTTCTCCGACTGTCCTGTTTGAACATCTCACCACTCCTCCGTGAAAGCTCTTAATGCTTTCAAAACTGTGAATTACCTGTGTAATAACTGTGAAATACTCTGATCAAATTACACAGAGCACTATCGCAAAAGATTAAACAGGTATTATTTTTTGGGGGGGACGACATTCTACACAAATCAGAAAACCCACGTAAGAAATCAAGTTTGTCCAGTTTCCTCTCTAGTTAAGCCTCCAGTGGACTAAAGTTCCTACTTCAGAGGCAAAAAATACTTCATGATCTCCTAAATGTAGCCAAATATTTTATGGAATTTTCTCCTGGAAAATATTAATGCTAAAGCCAGCACAAATATACCTAAGGTAGAGAGTCAGAGCACACCTAATCATCTTGGAAAGTAAAGAATTATTATATATTTTCAAACTGAGTTTGTTTTTAGAAAAACTCAGTAGCCAAGTAATGAAGATCCTGCATTTTTCTGAGATGCAAAAGATTCCTGATGCTCTTTATCATCATTCACAATAGTTTTACTCCATGTGTCCCAAATGCAGGAATCACTGTCTTGGTTTGGCACTTGGTGACATTCACTTGGTTTATTCTGAGAAGGAGCAAAGAAAACATGGATTTAACCATGTTCAGTACAACATGGGCTTCTTAAAACATGAATTTAGACAAACTTTCAAAGGATTATCTTTATTTAGGTAGAGAGGAAACAAAAAGTGACATTTTAAAGCATTCTTGCAGTGCAATGCAATTAATACTAATTAATTAAATTAATTAAATTAAATTATTTTAATTAATTAGAACTAATATTGCTAATCACAACCACTGCTCATATAACTTGGCTTTTTGTGATCTCCCTTCAGGATCCCTTTTACTCAGCATTATCTCCAAAGAAGAGATATTTGTGAGCTTTACCTTAGGTCGGTGATGAATCCAAATAAAACTGACAACTATTTCATCAACCCCTCTTTCTTTACTCCCTGCAGTCACTGTGTGATTGTTAATGCTAAATCTCAAATTATTTTTCTTTTTTAATCTACTCTATATCTTACTCCAAATGCCTAATGTTTTCTCTCAGGACTTGGACTAGATTCATATGGCAAAAAGGGGAATCTTGCAGACAGGTGTCCTCTCTGTTTAACCATCCTGATGGCAAGGAATTTCCCCACGCCCATTCATCAGCTACCTCTCAGAGAGAAGGATGCAAATGAGAACAACAGCAACTTGCTGTGGCCTTCCCAAAGGAAACTAGCCATTAGTGAAACAAGCATGGTTCTTGGGTCCTCAAAGTACAAGAAACATATCCTTTACTTTAACTTTCTTCCTGAAATAAGTTCAGGATAAAAATCATCAGTACCCAACAGCAGCTGCCTGGTTCATAAACAACTGTGAATACAGCATCCTACCTCTTCTTTTCCTGTTCCCATATATCAGTGGTAAAGGGAAAAGTAGGGTGAGACCTTGAGAGAGCAGGTAGGAGGATACCATCAGATATACTCCTGCCAGCCAAGAACTTGATCAGCATCCTTAATCAAGAAGTGCCAAAGGGTACCAAAATACAGAGTAATATAAAACCAAACTTTGAATTAAAAGTACAAAAACTAATGTCCCAAACTGTGGTTTGGTTTGCAAAAGGATTACCTCTGTCCCAAGAGTCATGAGGCATTGTAACCTGCCACCTGAGTATTCCCCAACTAGGGGTCCAAGATCTGTAAATATTTTTTTTCATTTACATTTCTTGTTTTTACATTTCATACAGCTCTTACTACCTCAATAAGACCTGTTCACTCATCTGCTGAGAATCCCTTAATGCTCTGTGAATCACAGGTAACAGAGTTCTACACACTATTCACACTACTTGGTGTAAAAGCTGGGAAACTGCTTTAGCACAACAAAAACACACAACAACAACAAAAAGCTAGCAAGAAGCTGACTAGTTGTAAGCACAGACATTTATCAGTTATTAGTCATTAGTCGAAACTGATAATGATGGAAGTCAAGCGTAATGCATCTCGTCATTGTTTTCAAAGACGGTAAAGTGCCGCCTGCTGCCAAACAGCGCCTCAAGTTGGAGAAGGATTCTTTAACTTGCTTCAGATGAGCAACTGGGTGCCTGCCAATTTTTTACATGAACAGTCATAAGCATGTTCCTGCACAGCAGGATGTGGTCAAACTATTCAAAGCTGTAAAACCAGGTTTGCTTGCCAGTTATGTTATTGCTTCAAGATCAGTGTACTAGAGATGACACTTTGCCAGCCATGAAACCACTGCTATTCCTTAACAGCAAATTATATATCTTTAACATTTATAACTCTGTATAGAACTGACTGTACAAATTAAAACTTCCCACATTTACAGAATTAGTTAGGACTGGAAACATCAAACACACAATCTCCTAATCTCTTAATAAGCTTTAAAAAATCACTTCCTTCAATCTGTACCAATTAAAAGGTCCCCTTTCTTGTCTAAACCAGAATAAAAGTAATTGTAATGACTTACTCAAGTTTTCAGCTGCCAACCCTGTAATGATATCAACATTCCTGTCCATAAGGTGTGATGTGGCTAATAGGTAGTTGAGACATTGTACTGTATTGCCTCCTGCTGGAAATCACTTCTTTAGAGTATTTTATGAGGATTACACAATATGACTGCCATATGGAATCTCTACTAAATGTCTGTCACTAACTGGATTACTCAAGCATGAAAAATTTCTCAAGAAAGGTAAAGCTGTCTTATTATCAACTGGACAAACACCTTTTTTCCTTGAATGGGTTAAGACAAAACGGAATGTTACAGACATTTATTTCTTATTTCTTTCAGAGGATCAGTCATAAAACACACTAAAGATCCTCAGTATCACACAATATCTGTTCACTAACAAACATATCTTAGCAAATACAACCAAACTGTTGAGTTTGTTTTTTTAAGGGGGTTGATACAGCAGAAGATGGATGTCAATGTTTAGCCATGCTTTAGTTGTTTGTTTATTATTCACTTGAAAATACATACTAAAAGTAGTATCAAATATTTGAGTTTATACCATTTCATTTGTTTTCACACATACAAAAAGTAGTTTGCATATTTGCTCAGCAATCTAGTGAAAGATCTGAGATTACATACACTTCCACAGCTCAATACAGTGATAGAAGTGCCTCAATCTGCTTCCTAGTGAGAAGCAATGCTCACGCTGGAAATCTCAAAAAATATGCAGAGGTTCTTGGATGCTACAGCTAGAAATAACATTATCATGGCCTTTCTAAGACATGGACAGTGCTCTTCAATTTTGAAGAATAAAAAAAATATTCAAGCAAAATCCAAGCTAAAATTCACTAGCTAATGATTGAGTATGCTGCAACTGCAGTCCAGTTAAATGCAGCTCAGTAGTATAGCTACCAGAAAAAACATTATAAAACTGAGTTTAAAAGACTAGTTGGAAGTAATCTGTATTTGCGTGGTCATAGGAAATGCATAGTTTATAAAACATTCATTCTCTAGAAATGTACTTTATTCCTCACTTGAAATCAATGCAATGTGTTTGAGCTGTGAAGGCTTTCACATCATTGTTTCTTACTCAGAAAAATCAAAAATCCTGTGAATTAACCCCAAAAGCTAAATGCTACTTATATTCACTGTGCTCAATTGCCAAATGCCGGGGTATTGTGAAGAAAATCACAGCGAAAAGTAATAGCTGCAGCTCCACTAAACACAGTCAGTCCCATCACTTGTTATCATGTAGCTAGTTCCCTATCATATGGAACCAGCTATGGTGGTCACTGAAATGACATTGCAGTCTCCAGCACCACACAACAGCACCCAAGAACAAAGCAACACCATGTGTCATGAAACATCCAACCTCCCCTGCCCAGTGACCTCTGAACTTTACAAATGCGTTTTCCAGAGGATAGCCACAGCATGCTAATGGTTTACTCTATTTCTGCCTCTTCTCATCCTGCTCTCAATTCCCCCCTTCATATCTGATGTCACTTCCACAAAAAAAAAAAAAGAAAAAAGATTTTAACTTGCAGATGTTATGAATGCCTGAGGCAACCCCAGATCTAACTTCCAATAATTTGCATTTGTTATGCTAAGCATATACATCCCCTGAATTATATCTAGTCCCTTTGTGGTCTAATGTAGAATCCCTCTCCTATTGTTCTTGCTGTTAGCACTGTAATAACTACTGCTATTGCAATGTTAACAAAAGACTACTAATAATTCAAGTATGGTACGAATTCCCAAGGAATCACCAAGTGAGAAACACAGGTTGAAAAGGTAGCTTCAATTCCAAGGACCTATTTTCTAGATTCAACAGTAACATCTGTAAAATCATCATATATTTGAAAACACATGCTGAGTAGTTTTACTAATAACAATTAATTTAAAACAATGGTGGTATAAATGGCTAGCAGTATCATAGTACTACATCTAAATACCAAGTATTTACATCTTCATTTTGTGAGGATTTATTAATCTATTAATTTTTCAGCTGCAGTATCTGCTTAATGTTACCTGTGCTTTTTACTGATATGCCTAAAGATGGCTTTGCTAGTGGTGACACTTGAGCCATTTTTAGCTAAAATAATTATCTTGATTAACTTTTTTAATCCAAGATGATTACTTGGAAAATATTACTCCTTAAACAGGCAGCTTAAAATCATTTAATTAAAATGTGTATTAAAATGCCCAACAATGATATTCTTCTGACATCCATAGAAGTTTTATGGTCCAAGCATGCCTAAAAGTCCACATCAACAAAGAATCAAAACCTAAAAAAGTGAAAATAAAAATATCAAGAGATCCCTCTCTTTTGCTGAAAGCTTTCCTGTTACAAGCTACGCACTTTTCAAATGCCCTGTGCAAAGAACAAAGAACATAAACTTTTAGAAGGGCTGCTGGATGTTTCCCAGTAGCTGTGCTGGGAAACATTCCAGCAATATTATTATAAAAGGAAAAAATAGATTGAGAAAGTAAAATACCACCAATAGTACATTAAGATTTTTTGTAATACATACTTGACAGATACACAAAATATTTTAAGCACCAGGCAGATGGGGCTTTCAAAGTTAAACAAGGAGAGAATGTAAAAACAATGACTGAAAAAAGTGCGAAAATTACAGTGTAGAGGGGGCACTTTTATCAGAGGACTTCTCAATAGAACATAAATTCAATTAACATTATTGATATCATTAAAGATCACAAACCTGACTTTAAATCTAGTAGAAATTAGTTACATGTGAGCTAACTTTGCTTACTTACATTAAAAATCAAAATATTCAGTATTAGAAGAGTCAGATGAAATTTCTTGCCTGTCATAAATACTTAAGGAGTTTCATCCAGTCTAAGATCTTTTCTCAGGAGATACATTCCCTACTTGGACTGTTCCTCCCTAAAACTTACTCCTATTGAGTTAAAATTCCATGAAAAAATGGTGGGTAAAAAACATAAACCCAAACCAAAAAAACTACAGAAAAACTCTTCCATGAGAAGAGAAAAGCAAGGAGACTCTCTTTATGGTGAAGAGAATGAAGACAATTACTGTTCTGTCAAAATAGGAAATTGCAGGCAATGAGTGATCTGAGCAGAAAAAAGAACCCAGATTCTTTCAGGTCACGTAGTAGATGGGTAAGACTTTGAGAGTCAAGGACCACATGCTGATTTTTATCTCCTGAATGCAAAGCAACAAAGGGAGGAATTGCTTGCATTGTTGCATGTGGTACTGTTACCTTCCTTTAATGTATATTTTTGCTACTTGTAACCCTTTATAAATCCTTCTGTCCCGGTTAATTGTCATCCAATGCACTTTACCAATACAGCATACTGCAAAACTAAGCCCTTGATAGCTTTTTAGATTGGTCAACTCACTGAAAATGATTTTGTTTTAGAAAGAAGACAGTTAGCAATGAAGCGCATAAAATAGAAACAAAACTTTTCTCATGAAACACAGTGATGCCATTTTAAAGGCCACTTCTACCATAACAAAAAGTTGATCAGTAATCAGACATTTACTACAAGGGCTCTCCTTTGAGATTTTCAAGAGAGAAAAGTAAATAAAATAATTTTCTTCCCCAAAAGTAAACCAACCCCTGCCCCTCTCCAAAAAAAAAAAAAAAAAGAAAAAAGAAATTTGCTTCTGAGTGAATATATACTTGTAGAGACTTACTTGAGATAAAGCAGCATCCCGTTGTTCTATTACTGCATTCATTTCCTCAGCTATTATTTTCTTTTTACGTTCTTTGGTCCTGTGTATTCGGTTCAGAATTATAGCTCCATTCTTCAGTATATCTATCCCTGTGTCTGCATTGTTTATTCTGTTCAGTAATTCCTGTAATGTCTACCAACAGCATTATATGTTAGTCAGACATGAAGTTTTAATATATTTTATTTAATATAGGGTTTTAATTAATAGGCACATGTGAATTGTAAATTGACTGAGTGAAGTTATTGAATTTTCATATTGCAGCAAAGATGTACATTATTAGTGTGTCAATTCTTCTTTTTCCCACATCTTAGTTCTTGAAACCCACTCAATTGAACTTAAGCCTCTAAGATATAAGACTGACATCAAGAAATCTCCTCAGAGAATGGCTTACCATGTCATTTTCTTCAGGGTTAATATTTTCTAGCCTAGAAAAAAGGGACACAGAAAGCCTGATCAGTAGCATTTCCTTAGTGCAGCAAAATGAGTTCGCTTTTTAAATCTTTAGAACCTCAAGTAATTTCATTCTACTAGTCTTTAGAGTCAACCATGACACTGAACATATTAAAGTGCCACCTGCTCGACTCCATCTTTCAATAATGCTCCATATCTTCAGCACTGACTTCAGACTGTTAAGTTATTAATGTTTACTGCTATATATGACTACAAGGATCAATTGTTCATATGTGCTTAGATGAAAAAAGTTCCCCAGTGATAGAAATGACTGATGCTTTTATTTTATTTATTTCTTGGCTTACAACTTTTACAAGACATTTTTTTTTTGTTTTGTTTTTACTGCACCCCAAATGAAACAGAACATCGCTTTTGTTTATAGGGTTTTTTCAATTTTAAGTAATTATTTTTCCACCTCTTTCTTCCAAAATGAGGGAAAAATCCCAAACCAGTTTAAGTTACTTTAAAAATATTTTGATTTTATATCTTGCATAAAATAGGAAGCGAAGCCAATTCTCTGCAAGGCCCTTATTTAATTCCGGAACAAACCTGCCCGCTCTTTCCTCCCTTTCTGTTTCAACAGAACATATATTGACCTGTCAAATACAGAGATGATACGAGGAATTTAGTCATACAGCATTGAACACTGGCTGTGTAAAAGTAGTAACTGATAGCACAAAAATCTAATAAATGGGATAGTACACATTTTATTTTACCTAAGGTTAGTTAAAAGGACAGAGATCTCTCTTCTGGAAAAATGAGAATATTAAAGTTACCTTTCCATGCTACTGCTACTTACTTAATGGTGACTTCTACTAAAAGTAGCCTGTGATATTTTAAGACAGATATAGAACCATTAAACATCTTCTAAACAGCAACACATTGTCTAAAGCCATGATTTTAGCTAGCAAACATTATAGAACACTGGACAGCATGCTACCACATTTTCCATTTGTTTTAGCAGGTAACAGTGCATAAGGCATAGTAAATAAACCAGTATAGAAATTTTTAAATTAAAGAGAAATACTTCAGAATATACTATCAGTGTATAACAGGTATATTTATATGACATTCACAAGCAGTAACTACTCCAACATATTCAGTTGGCACCAGAACTAAACAAAAAGTAAAAGATGACCTTTGCTGGGTTTGACTTGTATTCATAAAGTAATGCAAATAAAAAAATAACAAACACACTAATATGAATTTTTATATTATTATAATAAATTCTCAGAGCTGGATCCTTGTAGAGTTCTTGCTTTAGGTTTTTACATTGATCTAAGTGCCACTTCATGGGGGACCTAAGAATGGATCTCCTGCTAGTTTGTATTCACAATGAAAAGAAGAATATTTGTCAAAGTAAATTGGCAGGACTGACCCAGCTTCTCCAGAGGACTTCTACACTGCTAAAAGTGCGGGTCAACAAAATCACCCAGCCAACCAACAGGCTGGGTAAGGCAGACACCTTAGGGAGAAATGGGAGTGGGAAAAAGAACATTAACTTCTGCCATTAGCATACCTTCAGCATATTACTTCCACAAGGGATGTGTCTGTAGATATACAAACACCTCCTTAGGTGACAATGTTTTTTAAAAAAGTAGCAACTTGAGCTGTGCATTTGCCCTGCTAAGTATCCCTGTGCTGTGCATAGACAATTAATGAAAACCTCTTGATTTTAAACAGCAGTAACCATGGATTCTTTCTTCCTCATTTCTAAACACGTTCTGGTAATATAACCCCTAGAGCCAACAAGGCTGAAATAATTTTGGTTGTTACAGTTAAATAATGACAATAGAACTTCTCCAGCTGCTAATTTAAAGAAAGCATTAAAGCATTTGATAAAGGTTGGCAGGCTGTTCAATATTGCACTCTTGTAAAGTTCTCTGATTGGAATAAATCCAAAGCAGATGGGAAGAGTGACCTGTGCTCTAAAACTTGATGAGTGTGGCACAAGTAGCCAATGTAAAAACCCCAAACCTCTGTGTGCTGCACATCTGAGACAGGGAACTTGACCTTTTGAACAACCATCCTAAGGAAGGAAGAAACTATCAAGGGTGGTAGTTAGAAAAGAAAGTTGGTGTTCTCCACCTGGAAATCTCCTATACCAGTTCTGAGACTGTGAATGGCATCAGGGTATCAGGCCGCTCTATCAAGCATCAGAAAGAACACCCAAGTGGATGACAGCTAGTACAATTGCTGTTCTCTAAATGATAGCAATAAAATGTAATAGCTTGACTTCAAACTATCAGTCAAGGGAGTTACTGACTCTCCTGGGAACAAGTACTGCTTTGGCATTACCAGTGTATCCAGAGCCTTCTGCAATTACATGCTCTTGAGGAAGGTACTATGCATGTTCTCTGAGAAATGGATTTTCTTCTCTTTTCTCACACTTTTGCTTAGAACTAAGTCAGTTTTCAAGTACATGAGTGAAGCAGACAGAAGGGGTTGAAGGGAAAACAAGTGAAGGTGTTCTGAGGGATTCATGTGTGTCAAGAACTGCTACCCATGTGTCTATGGATTCCACTGCAGAAAAAGCAGCAATATGCCAGAAACTCAAAAGTCATTGACCAGGTTTGTTGACCAGAATAATTAATTTTCTTCATTACTTGAGTGCTTTAAGATCAAAGATTTCGAGTTTATGCTATCTATTTATATATAGGATCATGTGATGTTTGGAGCCATGCAAAACTTTACTTGTGGAACATACAAGATTACAAGACTGGCAGAGACACGTAAGGCTCACAGTTGTGATGACTCTTACAGGAATTTAAAGCACATCTATAATTTCCTTAGAAATTGCTGTTTAAGGCAAGATTTCAGATGTATATGCACAAAAAATGGGCTCCATAGAGATAGTTAACAAACCACGCACTAATTCTTGCGGGTATGCAATCTCTAAATCTTGTTGCTGACTCATACTTGTGACAAACAGTGAGGCTGTGACAAACTCTAGCAACTTGTAAATTCTACAGAGTAATGGTGGACAAACTATGAATTGAAAATTCATATTGAAAATATGATTATTGAAATTAATTTAGATAATATACTCTGAGCCTAAGTATAAAAATACCCAAAAGAAGATGACTGTTTTTCTGCCCTAAAGATGAGTGCTCTTAGTAGAATCAATTATTTAAAACATAGTTTCCTGTCATTTAGTTAACTAACAACTGCACCTATTCAGTCTCATGCCATGAAAAGCTTGTTTGCTTTTTATTTCTCCTGGCAGAAAAGTAAGAGAAATTTCTCAGCCACTGTAGTCTTTCTGGGACTACCCTTCTGGGGACTAACAAAGATGGTCACCAAGATCATCACAACTCAGATGGACAAGGATTGTATGGAGAAGCAAATTGCAGCTTCAACACTGCTTATATCCCAAAGGGAGAAAGAAACCATTCTTGATAATTTCCTCCTGACTTAGTTCTGTTTAACGTAAGATTGCCTATTTCTGTTGTGTTAAAATGGCATACATAAAAATCTCTGAACTATTAATTGTACCCTTATTACCTTACAAACTGCTCCTACACTAAAGATAGGAAAAAACCCCATATATTTTTACTGTGTCACCCATATAATTAGTAGCAATTTTGCTGAAGGAAATGTCTAGTGGGCTTAAAGGCTTGATTGATTTCCTATATGTTGCAACTTTTGACTGACATTCTGGTACTCTGTGTCAAAAGATCCCTATAAAATGTCACATTCATCTTATTTCTCCCTCAATAAATCAATACCAAAGCTTTTGATTATATTTTTAATTTTTGTGATCAAAATTATTCACCTTCTCTGTCTCCAGAGAAACATATGGTTTTGCAGAACAGCTAACAAATTAAGCAATAACAAAGTAAAACTAGCTCCAGTCTATTTTATTGGACAGATAATAATGTGCTACATATTTATATAACCACTGTTGAGCAGTTTATGACTGTCACAGACTGACACAACAGCCTTCTTTCTCTGTACAGGAAATGTATACTTACTCTTTGAGAGACTCTTCCAAACGCCGGACTCGTAGAAATGCTTCATCTCTCTCTTCATTGGCTAACCTAAGCCTTGCCATGACAGCCTCATCACGTTCCCGTTGAGCAGAATAAACTTCTTCCACCAGAGCTGCCAAAGTGTGTTCAACAAACAAGTTTGACAGGGAATAGCACTATTAGATGCACTTATGTTGGCCTTTGCCACCACCTCCTAAAATCAACACTTTTATAATGACCTTGGATTATTCTGCTTAAGATCTATATTACTTCTTAGACACAACACTAAAATTGCTGTTAATAGATAGAATCAATACTTTAAGGTATTAAATAAAGACAAATGTTTTCAAATTCACCCCTGTAAAATCTAACAGGGAAAGAAAGTGATTTGCTGAGCATTCTGAATACTTGCTTAATGGGAAAGTAATTCTTAAAGCTCAGAATCATATAAGACACTAACAAGTTTCTTCTAGGACACAGAGTTAAAAGCAATCATACATTAAAACTACTACCATCAGACTGCTTCCTATCAGGGTGGCACATTGATATTAAAAATTCTAATATTTTTATAGTCTGTCTCTGGTATCACAAGAGTGGCACAGCTGGCATCTCTCCTTCTCTGCCAAGCCTTCACTTTATTGTGTAATATACTGTCATATTATCTGTTACAGCATACATGGACCTTGGAGCATTAGGTACCAATAAACTAAGATTTACTGTCTATCCTTGGGAGCAAACTAACACCTTCAAGTCATTCCTCATCCTGAGCTTACATTTTCTCCCTGCCTCTCCCCTGTCAATATGTCTAACACCATCTCTGGCACGCTGCCAGAATCCTTACCTCGACCCTGCCTCCACTAAAATCTTTATTCATATTTTTATCATTTCCCTCTGCAATACTGCAAATCTCTCCTCACAGTCATCATAAAACCATGCATTCAAAATGTCTAGGGACTTTCAGGATGCTGTAAGGCTGCTGTCACTCCAAGACAGAGAACTGTATCCTCTCTCACAGGAACATCAAAAAACTCAATAGAGAGCTGTAGGTTCCTGCATTCTCCATTCTCCTCATCCCTTCTAGTCTGTCAGAATGGAGTATAGCCATAGTTGCCTAATATCAAACTACAATGTTTTTCAAATTTTGGTATTTATTCCTCAATAACTTTCTCTATTAAGCCACTGCTGCTGGGCTTCCTCACTCCCTTCAGAACTATCTGTTCCTCTCTCAAGCACTGCTTAAGTCATTAAGATCTCAAAGAAAGACTTCCTCCTGCTTTACTTCCTTTTACTAAAAGCCTACAGCTTTTGTCACTCCATTCTTACCTAAATTGACATTAACTTTGCCTTTATTTGTTATTCCTCTCTTACTTCACTTCTGTACATTATTGCACAAAAAACTTCATAGTGGAATATATAATGAAATATTATATTGTTCTTCATAGAGTGAAACAATAGAAAACACAGTAGCACATTTTTGTAGCAGCTGGTGCAAAATACATTTTATCAGTACCAAGAAAAAGGGAATCTTCTTGTCCTCAAGCTTGTGAGAAGACTATCACTGAGGAGTAAGGAAGACTTTTTTGCAGGTCTAGCAAAAGGTTGCAGGCTAACAGCAGATTACACTGAATCAGACAGTGAAGAGATAATATTACTTCTGAAAGTGCAGTCCCTCCCCTCACAAAAAGTCTGCAGAGGAGCTACAAGCCTAGTCATCAGGTCAGAGCTGTAACAAGTATCCCAACAACACCAAAAGAAATTCAGCATTGGAAGCACAGATTTTGAAATGTATGCAAAAATTAACAAACACTGATTAAATTCTCTTTAATCCAGAAGAATAGTGTCTTTCTTTTCCTTGAAGATCTATTTCTCCTGTTTGCAAAAAGAAAGCTTTGCTTGATGTGGAATGGAAAAACTAAGACAGATGTAAGGCAGCGGTAAAACTGCATTTACACTGGCTGGTGTCCAGCAGTAAGTTTGCAGCACTTGCAGAGAATACATCTGATATCTGCAAAGGTAGGTGGCTCAGCAAGGACAAGAAAAAAACATGAGGCAACCTAGGCTGTGCATTTCAGCTCACCAGACTTCCACTTTGATTGCTGAGATCTGTGATGACAGGAAAACTAGTGCCAGAGCAATGAGTACCTGGGTAAACTACAGTGCAACTGCTATGTCCTGACTGGATCTGGAATACACAAGCAGTTTGATTCTGTATGGTAATTATTACCTATCAGTACCTTAATGTATTTGCTTGCTATAATTTTTCCAGTAAATTATGCCAGTTTATCTAGCATCATAACAGAGACACTTCACAGAGAACCCTTCCCATAAAGCTGCAAGTGGAAACACTATGCAATTTTCACTTTGAAAACAACTGCTGCGATGAATAGAAAGTTGTCTAAAATAACTGAAGATCTGGCACTTATTACTCTTCTGAGGTTAATTATTTTCCAGTTTAGTTAACTTCATTCTGGCCTCTTCAAGTGCACCCCTTCTGTCTGACCATAGAACATCCTCACCTCAGCACAAAACCCCACAATTTGTTGACTCCTGCCATGGATCTTGAACATACATGTACACATAGAGTGACTGTCTTTTGGCATATCTAAGTACCTCTCTGCGTAAATATAGCCAGTGGTAATAATGATGATACAGGATTTTAAAAAACAGATTATTGCTTATTTGTAATGAAACCAAAGTAATGTACATATAACAGTATGAAAGCATTCAAAAAAAGGTATTTTTCAAGTCATTTAAGCATCCTGCTTATCTGAAATCTTAACACCCCTGAGAGCAGCTCAGATGCTACTTGCCTTTGAACAGTGAACCCTTCTGCCACCCAAAAGTCTCTTACGAAACACTGTCTTTTAACTACCAGCTATGAAAAGTGACTTAAATTGAGAAACTCTTTTTTGTTTTCTTATTCTTCCACTAAATTAAAGCATTGGTGTTAATATCCCACTGACCAGATCCACCAACTGCATTAAAAAAATATTTATAGTAATTCTGTATCAATTACAAGTGTCTGGCCTTCGGTTCTGTTTCTTTAAAGTAATACTGCAAGTCGATCGTTTAATACTAAAACAGGTGAGGGAAAATGTAGAAAATCATGTAAGATGCTTGTACAGTAATCTAAGTTAAAAAAAAAAAAGGTACTTAGATACATCAAATTTTAATACAACATAGCAATACTGATATTTCCAAAAGAGATTACTTATTTAAAAAATACTTAAAGAACTCATCTAACTCATTTTAATGGTCTGTAGAAGACTAAGTTTTACTTACTTACTAAGACCTGATTTCTTCACTCAAGCTGAATTTAGGTTTGATATTTTTGTTACCCAATGGCTATATATTTCTGACTCTTATTTACTATTTTATTAATTCTTTTTTTCCTGCTATGGGGAATATTATGACAGTCACATAATTGAAGGTAGTCTGAATATTCCCCTTTCACACTGAGCTATGGATGAGTCACAAGTAGAATTTCAGGACTGTAAGAACCACAGCACACTTGAAATAAGTGAAATGCAGACACATTTAGGTCTCAATGCAGCAGCAAAGCAAACATTTTGCTCCATGTCTAGGAAAACGAGTGATGTATAAACTGTCCAGTTAAAGTCTATGAAAGAGTGACAAGAATTCCTTCATATGAGAAAGAGTAAAAATTATCCAGATTATCATCTCTATGCTTCTTAAAACTGTGAGGTAAAAACTGATTGAGAGTAACACCAACTAAATTCCATTCAAGACATGACATATCCAACAAAATTCTGCCACACTGACTTGGCACCTGATCCAAAGGAAAAATGGATCCAGCTACTTTTTCATCAACTGCTCTGGTGGACATTACAAGGTTTTCCTTGGAGACTTTCCAGTGGCATACCAACCATCCCTATCCTTTCTGTCGTGAGACCTGACCAAGAAGAAACACAGATTTGTACAGAATTCACATTTCATGTAAGAAAATGACACATACTTCAGAAATGAAGTATGAGTAGTCTAGTATTAAGCTAAAATGAATGGCGTCATTTACTAACTCATATATATATATATATATATATGTATATATATATGTATATAATGGCATTCAAGAGTTAAAATATTTAAATACCAGAGAACTGAATTAAGAAAAAAGGAATATTTCCCCTTGTTTGCCAATACTGTAGTATATAGAAGTACGGCACTGCAATTTTGTTGTATAAACTTGATTTGTTTTGGAAGAATTTAATAACATCTTTCCCCTTGTAAGTAAAACCCTTGCATACTCTAAAAGAGCTCTTTATTTTAAAAGAATCATTATGCTAAACTCATCAATTCTAAAACATTTTTAGTTTTTAGTAAAGAAAACAATTGTAAACAGAGAGCTTTTGTAAGGTAGATAGCTATTACAAAGTTCACTTAGAAAATCAATATAGCATTTTAGCTGGAATTTGCTCATTAAACACCCACAGCTCTAATGCAAATTATGATGGAATGAATAAAGCAAATACATATGCTTCTTTCCTTTTATTAAATGTAAAATCTACTGTTAATTGCATCTGGTATGTCATATAAACTTTTCTCCTTAACTATTAAATGGAAGCTTTTACAAAAGTCATTAGAGATTCTCTTTCTTTGACTTGTATAAATTTCAATATTTGTTCAGTAAAGGTTCACAGCAGTTAAATTACATTAACAAATATTATTAGCTACTATGTAAGCCAACTAAGTAAAATACTTATATTGCAGGTAAAACAAATCAATGGGTGTTTACAATAATATTTGGATATGTCCATTTTTAAACAAGCTTATCAAATATCATGTAATTCTTAGTCAAATGAGAGAGACTCAAAGTAGATTTTTTTATCCCAAATACTCAAATTTGTTTAGTAAGCTAATTGTTTTCTAATATGGGCAAAAGTAAATATGAAGAAGATGAACCATACCAAGTATGAGTTTACTGAGTCAAAGCAGTGTACATATTTTCTTAGTTGAACCTGATTCTTTTGGCAAACTTATCTCCTATACTTTCTAAACCACCTTTAAAACAGCATAACTGAGAAGGTGTGCTGGATATTATTCTAGTTTAAACAGTGTTTCATGATTTTCCAAACATGGAACTTTGGGGGAAGCAAGGAAAGCACGACTCCCAGGATAAAAGTCTGTTTGCTTATTTCCTAGAGGTCATCTGTGTAAATAAAATAAACTGAGTAAGAGAGGAAAAAGAGGAAAATGTTGGGACTAAAAACATGTATGGCAGCAGAAATCACTTCACATTACTCATTAAAAAAATAAAACTGGAATACGGGCCAGGTCTTATAAAGAAAATATGAGATCAATAACCACACTGCTACTGTATTTCAGAAGATATGATAAATACTATAATGCTGTAACAACTGATTTTCAATATAAGTCAGTTTTACACATATACTAAATTTTATTTAACCATATGGATATATACTTGTTCTCCTTACAGAAATACAAACATGTATGTTTTTGCCATCCACTCAAATTAGAAATCAAAATCATCTGAGATTCACTTCTACTAAATTTAATTACTGTGCTTACAACTCCTAAATAAGTCAATTTTTTCATAGCCAAATTAAGAAAAAAACCCCGCGTTGCCATGAAAGCCTTTAAAATGTGTCATTAATTGGTCTCTGCTTATACATGTTACAAAATGCAGATAATCCCTAGAAATGTTCAAATTCTAAAGCCCTTACAGAGTTCTTATTCAGGTTAATGGCAAACTATCAGGAGCTCCAGGGCTCACTGTCAACTTAAAAATAGTGCTGACATGTTCTGTTACGAAACAGACAACTTAAGTTCCTAGCTCTTTTTTGAAAGCTA
The DNA here is from genome assembly GCF_001522545.3 of Parus major. Taxonomy (NCBI): domain Eukaryota; kingdom Metazoa; phylum Chordata; class Aves; order Passeriformes; family Paridae; genus Parus; species Parus major. Next base: position 37,945,684 of record NC_031774.1, on the reverse strand, counting down.
CCATTCAATTACTTTCAGTTATGACGTATAATTGAAAAATAAAACTAAAATAGTGATAAGAAGATCATAGGAAAACTACTTAAGAGTTTTCACCAGTCTGTACCAGGAGTTATAGACTAGAAGCAATTTACACCTAAATGTGACTTTATAGATAAAGCAATCTGAACAAACACTGATAGAACACACTGACCTCTTTATTGCTTTGTGTTTGTTGTATGTATTTAGTGCATAGCATTCATCTGCTCCTACATTTCAAATGCTATAAAAAGAGTGTTCTTAATAAAAGGCTAAAGTTGTTTAGTGGCAGCTCTGTATAGGGTTTTTTTTTGTGTACTCATATTGCAATTCAATTAAAAAAAAAATAAATTGGAAAAGAATAGGAGAGAGTATTATACACAGACCCCAAGGCAGTTCTTGTGAAAGCCAATCCCCGTACAATACTTAAGCCTCTGCCTCCAATACACTAAACACAGCTGACTTCAAAATTCAAACCATAATGCTGTTAAACTTTTTTCTATAGTGAATAATTGCTGATGCCTGAATATTTACTTTTAGGGGGAAAATATAAACATTGCATTAAAGTTTGCAAGTTATAATTTGTCATGTTAAAGCAAAGTTTTGTAATGCCCCAAGAAGTAGATCATTTTCAGACCCTTTTATCCCTGAATAAAACCCAATTCTTTATGCTCATCTAGCACTTGTGTGGAAGAAAGGGCCAGACTAGTCATAAAAAATGCAGAAGAAACTGGCTTGCTTTTTACATACAAGCTCCACCGATAAATAGCTTAGAAATTGACATTTTAATCTATGCCTACTCATCGTATATTGTACTTCAAAGAGCTGCATGCAACTTCTTGACAATCAGCAATTCTGACTATCTGAAGGTAAAATCACATTGTTTCAAATTAATCTTAAAAACTGAGCAAAGAATCTTTCAGTCACGATGCCCCCACCTTGTAGGTTTTTCTGTTTAGATGGATTGTCTACTTTCCCATGCAGAGGATTCAAATCCTGCAGCTATTTTCAAAATTATGTTATTCATCAGGATATATTTTGAAAAGATATTCAGCAAATAGTATTCCATAATGAAGCCTTTAATAGGACAAACCCCCTAAGAGCTATATAGACTAAATATATAAATTTATGATGTATAGAAATCTGGTTTAAGAAAGTATATGTATTACCTTCCTAAACTGTAAAATATCATTCATATTTAGGTTTATAAACATGAGAGTTGGGAACTACAGAGTTCTTTTGGCTAAAGCCCAATATTGGCCTTATTTCAGTTTAATTGGAAGAGGATCTTGAATTCATCTTCTCCATGAGATATCAGGAACCTGGATTTCTGTTTGTACCAAAGGTTAATAAGAAATGTGTCTGCAAAAGTCAAACAGCATTAAATACCAAAAACTGATTATTATTCTGCAGGAGTTGTTCTGTCATTCATAATCTCTCCATGCTCCAACCTTCCACAGCTAATCTTTAATGGATGACATGCAGGAAAGAAAAATAACATCTAAAAAGGGACTCTAAAGTGAGCTTTGAAGAAATGGAAAATACTTTTCTTCTGTGCTGAAAGGTATTGCCAACCAAAGTTTATTACTGGCAAGATTACTTATTTCCTCTTACTTTATGGATATTAAATCAAATTAACTCTAAGCTAACAGCCACTTGGATATTTGTTTTGACTTCTGCTATTAAATTTATTGCACATGCATATTCAGTAATTATTTTTCAAGTTAATTTAGAAAACTTCAAAAAATGTTCATGAATATTTCCATACCATATTCAAGAATTCCAAAATACCACAAATGTATATTCACAACATTTTCATAAAAACAGACCTGAAATAGGGGCTTCATTGCAGGTATATTGCTATAGCTTCTAAAAGACTGAAAGTTATATAATACATGCCACCATATTAAAAGTATTACTTTCCTCTTTTTCCACACTGTATTTCCTGTCACTGCCTTGGTCTTTCAGAGAGCATCTACAGAATGCTAATACAGTTTTCAAGCATTAAAAACTGTGTGAAACCCCTAATAGGGCCAGACTCAATACTGCTGAGCTGATGTTGACTTAAATAAGTATTAAATTTTTGGTAACATTATTAGATACTGGCACAAAAAAACCCAAACCCAACTCACATAATAGCTGTTGCTACAGAAAGATTTAAGGATAAATATTTTTATTATGTTTTCATTCAGAACTATTCTTAGTCTCAATATATACTCTGATAGCAACAAAAATATTCCAAGAGCTCTTTCTGATGCCAGCTACGTTATATCTCACTGCAGTAATGGCACTGTGTGAGAATAGGGCTTTGATATTTTTTCCAGTCTAAAGAAGTTACCACTATGCTTTGTAACTCCCCCTTACACTCAACCATGTCCTTCCTCTAAAAGTTCCTATATATTCCCTGTTTAATTCTTCCGCTAGGAAAAAATGAAGTCACTTCCTACATCCATCCAAAGTGAAATCTGTTCTCTGAGCTAGTTGTTTTGAGGACTTACTCCTTTCCAATGCCTCCATTTTGATTTTCCAGCCTGCCCTTGGAAAATGTATGCTCCTTCCCCTTTCCATGCCCACAGGTGGCACCTGCTCCCTTTTCTGTTCAACATATGAAAGTTCTGCACACCCAAATTTCAAGATTTGACTATTCTTCACACCTGCTTCATACATGGTGCTCCCTTTTGTGCTTACACTATTCTGGTGTGTGTTCTTTTACAATGTGCTCTTCCCTGGGTTTTCCTGATGTTGCCTTCACCTCTGTCCTTCATGACAGGGAGTGAAACTAACAGTACCTCCTGACATTGTATCAGAATGACACAAAATCCAACAGAAGAATAATGAATAACCTGCAGGAATCTGTGGTAACTATGACCACCAGAAACAATAGTCTCTAATGCTTAAAAGACTGAAACCAAAACTTTAAATTCCCTAATTTTCTTCAGCCATTACCAGCTGACATGGAGACCCGAGGAAGTTATAAAATCCATTTTCAAGGATAGCAAAATATAAAAATAAGAATGTTCTGAAAAGAAGTTATTTACTGCACACAGTATATACTTTTCTACCATCATGTATATCTTCTGCCTTACCTCTACTGTTTCTTCTTTTACTGTGAAGCATTTAACAAATTTACCCTTTTATTCTTCACGATTTCCTTTGAACAGTGTAAGAATCATAAACTGACAATCTTTGTATTATTTGTTTCTGTAGACTGCTGTAGCTTCCATTCAAAATGCCCTTTGTCTTCACTTTTCAAGTCTTTCCATGGGACTTGTTTAGGTAAAACCTATCAATTACAGGGCTACCTTTTAAAACCGAATTCTAATATTCCTCAAAGTAGATAACACTTTTATGGTGTACCTTGCTTATGTTCTGTACAATATAATTTTGTGGAGTCACTTACTTATCATAAAGGCAGTACTAAGTAATAATAAAAATGCAAACACCCATATTTACAAGCTTCACTCTACCATGTGTTACACACTGCTGTAATTAAACATTAACTAGTAACCTGAAATCACAGCAGCATGTGTTCTCCCTTCCTCAAAGAACTTAATGCAGGGGGATAAGTTTTTTCTTAAACACACCGTCTGTTCTTTATTAGGTTCTGCTTGTCCATTAGAACTCTCCCCAAGGCTTTTATGAGAGAGAGACACACAGGCTTCCACAAATCGAGTTTGGTTCACATAATTCCAGATTTCAAACCATTTATCCAAATTTGGTAACATTCTTAGAACTGTAAGACAGGAAGCAAAAAAACTGTGAAATATTAACGGTGCTTCCTTTTGGCAAACAGTTTAAATAGTAAGGAGCCTCTTGCTCTCTCTCTTCAGCATTTAAAGGATTTTATACTTCCTGTACTCATAAAAAGTAGAAAAAAAAGGTTATTTTTTAAAGGTCATTGTTATTACACTACGTAGCTCTCTTTAAAATTTTATTTATTTTTCCCTTTAAAACAAAATAAGCATGTTAAATTATTATATCCATATTCATGCCACTCTTTTGAAGAGAAAAATATGCTTAGGACATCATCAGAAGTTTCAAGCAGTAGTGCAGGAAAACAACAATTTTCTAACAAGTATTTCAATTGTATCCATAAAAACAAAACTATCTGTGTTTTTGACACACCATTCTTTCCAGGTTTTAATAAGCAATGAACACCTATATCAAAGAGAATCAAGTACAGAGGTAAAACACTGGGCAAATATCCAGGAGCAACCACAAAACTTCATATTCAAGCCAAACAATCTACATTAGCTTTTGGCCGGAGGATATAACGATGGCACCTAGTGCAGATTTTTCTTTCTTCTGAAAATAAAACAAGCAGTTATGTGAAATTAAATAAATTATGCCTGTATTTCATTTTTTTCCTAAGATGTTGATTAGATTTGACTTTCACTTCCTCCACCACAGAAAATCTAGGAACTCTCTTTTCAATCTATAATATTCACAGTATAACACATTCTCAGGAGTTTGATATTAAGTGGAGTGTCAGCCATCTGTTTTTCAGCTAGAGAGTTTATTATCTGCTCCATTTCCTGAAGGCAGTTACTCCTCCCTCTAGTACAAATATTTTGGGGATAGCCATTAGTACTATTAATACTCTATGAAGCGTGTGTGATCTATGAGGAAACAATTTTACCAAGCTTACACTTTCTTTCTGAACAAATGATACAATGAATTTATAAAAGCACTCCCATTAATTTTTTTCAACATCTTCATGAAAATCTTAGAGTATTTTTCATCTACTGGGTACACTGTATGCATAGTCACTTTTCAATAATAAGAATTCCCAGCCTCATTACATCAGCAGTTTCCACAAGCATAGAATACAAACTGTCTCCCATGCTTGTATGTCTATCCAAAGAACAATTAACAACAAATATAAGCACAAGTTCATTTTCAGCTATAAACTTAAAAACATTTCCTTCTGAGAATTTATATAAACTTCATTCACTGGATATATACCATCATCTGACAAAAATTCATTTTAACTACCAAAAGAGCAGATTTTTCAAGAACAGCACAGGTCTCTAGTTGAGGTGAATGTGAGACTATCTCCAAACACGGGGAGGGGGTAGTATTGCTCTGAACCAGCTAAAACAATAAGTGGTATTTGAACTGCTGGTTGAAAGGTAGAGGCACTGGTAATCATTATTTCCCCTTGTTTGTTCAGGACCTTCCAACAAAACAAACAACCTTTTTGTGATTGGATTGACATGGTGTTAACAATGCATTTAATGCCCAAATCAGTATGAATACAGGTAAAGCTCCTACTAATACCAGTACCAGGATGTTAAAGCCATCTATTTTCTAAGCAACTCTAAACAGCCACACATAAAAAAAAAAAGTCAAATCTGCCCTCCTTTAGCAAATAAAGCTAACATTCAGTAGGCCACGTCATATAGCAACCACGGGTACTGTATGAGCCATACAGCCATCTGTTAAACGCTTGCCTACTGTACCTGCAATCTTTTCTGCAATCTTAGCTTCTGTAGCTCTGTCTTGCAATTCTAAGTCCAGTTTCATTGTCTTCAGCTCCTTGTCCTTTTCAGCCAGCTTATCTTGAAGCTGAATTGAGCAAATGGACAGTAAGATTATTTGGCTGAAACTGTCAAGCAATACTTCCAACCACAATAAAATTGCAAATAACAATTTCTCACCCTCAAAATACAAACACTGTAAGCATTAAAACAGAAGCTCAATTTATTATATTTATTTGTTTAAAGAACAAATGTTAAGAATATTTTTTTTAACATCTGGCCTATCTTGCCTTGTCTCTGAGACATGTAGCAATGCACATGCCATTGTTTTTATTTGAGATTGTCTTCCTCAGGTATCACCAGCTGTAGTCCTTCTTGCTAAGGAAGTTCAGAAATGCACAGAATATAATGTAGGTTGTTGCATGGATAGCCTGCTTTCTATATACAGGAATCACACCAGATCCTAGTGTGAATCCTAGATACAGACATCACACTCTGAAAAGACTGGTGTAAATGCTTATTTTTTCATGTTCTTCATCAGATATAAGATTGGTATTCTTTCACATATCGAGGCCTTTTTTTTTAAAGGGTATTCACTAAATCTGTTTTTGGACTGAGCTTGAATATTCAATGACACTTCATGGAAAGACTAGAGACTGTTAGGTTGTTTAGGCACATGCAACACAGCTAACACTAGAAGCAATGTGATGTTCAAGGAGCATGGAATTTCCTCCCCTTCAATAAAGCCAAGTTATCAGGGCACATTAATTATCTAGGCCACACATACAGAAGCATCAAAGAATGAGCTCCATATTCTACCCATGAAATACTGATCTAGTCTTTGGTCTTCACTGGTTTTCATCCAGGGTGCAAGAATTAATGTAATTGATTAAAAAAGTCAGAGTAGGTTGGAGGGTTTTTTTTACATTCCAGAGCAATAGTTGTTAAGCAGACACTAAGAATCCAAAATGACAGGAAGCTAGTGATTGGTGCACTAAAATAAATTACAAAATTAAATCAGGCACAGTTTGAAATGCATGTTTTGCAAGGCAATTATAAAAAAGCAAATATTAGTATCTTGAATATCTCAATTGTACCTTTTTATTTTTGGCCCTCAGAGTGTCCAATTCTTTTAAAAGGAATGCAGTTTCTGTTTTTCCGCCTAAATCTTCAGCATCATTCCATGAGGATATAAATTCAGGGAGCATCCTCTTATCCTTTCTTTCTACACTGCTGTATTTTGGAAGGAAAAAAAAAATTAAAAATAATTTAAAGAACACTTGTTATTCCCCTAAAACAAAATGCACAAAAATAAATTATCAAATCTTGTTAACAAACTTGTTAACCACTGCAAATGTATTAAATAGTCATTAAAAATGGATGCCCTTCTACCACTTCTTAAAGCTGTAATTCTGAAAATAATCTGTAAATCTGGAATAGTAAATAAATACCTTACAGTACTAAGGAAAAAAACAAATTAATATAAATTTGCTATGAAGTCTATAAACAGCAAATGGTTAAGGAAAGTAAATATTAAAAAACATTGCTTAACACAGAGCAAAAAATAATAAAAAATGTGGGGATCAAAGTGACATTCAGGTTTAAACAAACCAAATATTTTTGTAGGAAGTGATGTGAGAATATCCATCAAAAAATATCTCGGAACTCATCTTGAAGAAATCTTTAAGAAATCATGGTATGATTCTAAATATTATAACTGACAACAGGAATTCCATACTGCATGCCACTTGGAGTTTTAAAACAACTTATTAGCCCTAGGCAACTTAAAATAAGACAAGATTCAATGGCCAGAAAAATTCTATCTCAAAGACTCTCATAAAACCTTTTGGGTATCCATTGATACTCACAGATCGCTCAGATCTCACGTGTAACATGGCAGTAAAATCAGTAAATGAATGGATTAGAAGGGGAACTAGCAAATATTTTTAACATTTGCTTTCCTTAAGCATTTTCTGCTTATACACTCCATAGCCAATAACTGATAAGAAGTAGCCACAGAAAAGCTATACCTTCTGAACTCCTGTTTCCACTGTATCCACATTACTTTATGTGTAATTCACAGCCTAGAAAGATATAGAAAACTATCTATTGCTCCAAAGAGTTGTTCTCTTAGGCAGACAGTTGTCTGTACTCAGCCACTCTTTCACCTGCTTCCACTGGATTTATTTTCTCTATGGTTCTTTAAGAAGGAAGTTAAGATCTGCATTCTGCAGGCAATTTAGTGCAACCTAAAGCCCATTAGACATAGACAGCATGGAGATTAACATCAAGAAAGTACTACTAAGTGTATTACACCACATATGGGTGAAACAGTGGCTTAAACTGCATGTCTTCCCTTCCAAGATCCTTCATATCCTACCTAACCTTTGCTGTGCACTTTTCATTTAGTACTGTTTCAGGCTGCAAGTGATAGATGCATCTAGATACTCTTGCCCAAATATGACAAAACTCAAGTGCTTTTTGTGCATTTTCTATGTTCAAGAGATGCTTCCATGAATGAGTTTGAGTATAATTCATCATCATCTTGAACTAAAAATGGTAAGTTTATATTAGATATTAGGAAGAAATTTTTTACTCAAATGGTCGTTGGACACTGGAACAAGTTGTTGAGTGCTGTGCATGCTCCAGTCCTGGAAGTGTTCAAGTATTGAACACTTGGTCCAGTGAAAGGTGTCCCTGCACATGGGAGAGGGGCTGGAGCTAGATGATGTTTAAGGTCACTCCCAAACCAAACCACTCTATAATTCTATGACCATCTTTCAATCCCTCAAATGTTTTCTTCCTTTCTCCTTAGAACTAAAAATGACATCACATTGACTGTACACCAAGACCACCATCTAAAACACAAATCAACACTGATTCGACATCTCCTGGGTTTTTCTATATCAAGAAATTTTAACATATATTCTAAGTACAATCTATTTGGGAAAAGACAGGTTTTGGCATATAGCTTTAGGATCCTACACATAACATACTTGGAGCTGAGATGGCTCAACATGCTGACTGCTGTGGGAGGTTAATCTCAGTGTTCAAGACAAGCCTGATTGTCAGTGGGAGTGGCACCGGTGAAAAGTAAAATGAAAAAATTTTGGCTGACTCTGTGCTGGGTTGCACCTAAGCACTCTGGATTATACCTGGCATTTAGTGCAGGATGCACTGCCCTTACAGCAAATCTCAGTCGCAAATGCAAAAAGGCAAAAAAGAAAATGAAAAAGTGTTAAGGGTTGGGTTTGGCCCAGAAAGTCACCGTTAGATCATAATGAAGATAACAAAACTGGGTGTAGAATCTGCTAGACAGGTGAGGAATTAGTGCATTTTTCAAAAGTATAAAATAGGCATTTGCTGCCTTGATCCCATTTTCAAAAACAGCTCTGACACTCTCAGTTAAAAATTGGTCTTCAGACAGCCTAAGTTATTCCAAATCATCAGCATGTTCCCTAACCAGTTTGTTAGTCAAAGTTATAACTAACCAGCTAGTTATACCTTTGCACATTGGGTCACATATAGAATGAGTGTATATTTTTCTTAAGACTGCTATAAAGGGCCACTGCACAGTAAAAACACTAGTGACAAGAAATGACCAAAATTAATGACAAAATAAAATCTTCAGTCTGTATTAAACTTTTCAATCATATTAGCTTGTCTTCAGATTCCTGTCACAGACTGTTACAAGGTATTCATCCTGCTTTATTCCTGCTCCCTACTCACTCATCACATTTCAAGTGCTTGTTGTGTAAAGCCATAGGTACCACTAGATTTTCAAGATCTGTTTGAATTCTATTCAGCATGCATTTTCAAAATTCTCTGTAGAAATCACAATCATTGAAACACCCAAAATGTATAAACCATTGAAATGATCAAATTTTCTACGAGTGACAGAGAATACAAAAGTGAAAAGCTACATTCCACAAGGGAAGAAGGGCAGATACGGTAAGTCTAAGCAAAAAGCTGACTTACTGATTTTTATGTGGGAAGCAAATTTCCCTATATTTACCCCAAAATCCAGATGTATATTGTCAATAATTTGAATCTAGAAAAACTATATGGAGGGGCATTTCTTGGATTTACCTTGATTCTTCAGGACCAGGATTACAGTCAGTTACGACTCTTCCTCTTTGACTGGTTACACACAAATCTGAAAGTGCTGGTGCTTCAGTTTCTGCCTGTATAAAAAATTCTGTGGGTTTTTGAGAATTCTTGTAAAACTGAAGTTCAGCACAAAAGTCTTCTTTGTCCTGATCCAAGATGTGTGTTTCTAATTGGGAAAAGAAGCAAATACATTTTCTCATTTGGAAAATTAAGCACAAACTTGAGATTTTTTCATTTGAAAATGGCTTGTTATAAGAATATAATACTGTAGTAGAAAGGAACACATAATTTACTTTCAGATTCACAACTTGGTCCCTTCACTAAGGAGTGAGACCTGTGTTTCCTACAGCATGGATGGATGTAGGAATTACAACCCATTTACTGGATTTTTCTCATGGAAACATGAAAAATTCATCACTGTTTTGTCATCCCTCCTCCCCCTTAAATTTACTTCTTAAAATAATGCTGACTGTAGAAAATGATTTACCTATCTCTTATAAAATTCACATCTACTATAGTGAGATATGATGAATTTCTGCTATAAAGAGGGAAATTTTTAGGTTATAACTAGACTCATAGTGAGGTTTCTTTCAAATCCATTTTGGCTACAAAAGGAGTATCATCAAGCTGTAATTAGCAACAACAAATTTTAAGCACCATTATTCATTCCTGGAGGGTGTGAGGTACAGGCTCATACAACTAAAGAACTTGAAGAATGCAAAGCAGAAACTGTGCCAAAGAGAAAAATTATCTGATTAAAATGTTGAGTGTGATAGTTAGTTCTCTTAAGCCTGGCTACTAGTTATTTTTAGGACATATTTCTGATATCAAGGCATTTAAATGAAAGAAAGATCCACATACCACAAATGCTCTTTCATAAAGTAAGAACAAGTATGTTTTAATTATGGAATTATATTAAAAAATGAGAAGGAAGCAGCCTAAAACCACTGGAAATGGAAAAAAGGTGCATATATTTTTCATTCTTTCATTTAGATTAGTAGAGAACAAACACTGGAGCTTTTGCTTATTTAATAAAGTTAGTGTTTCCAAACGTTTTGGATAAAATATAGGGCATATATTATTTGATCCATCTTATAACATCCTCCTCAAAAATAATAAGAAACTGCTATACAATTGAAATCAAGTAGAAATAGACCAAAAATACAAATCAATCACTATCAAGGTGCCATCCTGCAGGTAAACACAGTTATAGCACAGTTTCCAAGTAAAAAAAATACTGAAAACTGTCTCTAAAATGTGTTGCAATAGATTCCTCTTTCCTTAAACGAGGAAGGACACAGCCAATGGTACAGCCTTGGAAACAACCCAAGGGCCCCAAGAGATGACTTGGGAATTGGCTGGAGTCAGTTTAACAGTTTCCAATATGAAGCTATGTATTACTATCTCCAGGCAAAAGTTATAGGACCCACTGCTCATCTATATTCTCTGCCTCCACTTCAGCACAAACTTATTTGAATCCACTCTAACCATTTCTGTAAACTCTAACCACTGATCTATCTTTATGCCAGAAAAACAAGACAACAGAGTATAAGAATCTTTGTTTCTTAGCATGTGGGGACCATTACCACAAAATATTTTTTGATAAGTATAATACTATTTTCTTTCAGTACTTTCAGTACTGTAATTGAAATATGTTCCTCATATCATTTCACAGCTAGTGCAGGAATTAAACACAAGTCCACAGCCACCTGGATTCTTTGATCAAGTGTATGCTGTTTCCACTGGCTTGAAATCCTGCAGGTTTTTGAACAGATTTCAAGTGAAATCTGAAGTGCTGCTAAACCTAAAAACTGGATTTGATCTCTTACTCCTCCTTACAGTAAGGAGCAAGGATCTCTAAAGAAACTTACGCTAAAAAATCACCAAATATACTCTAAGAACCCGACTCAATTTGGGAGTGACAATACATAATGGCAAAATTTTGAATCCATTCCAGTAAGTACTATTTGAAAACTAGCCTAGTCTGAATTTCCATACTTGCAAAGCATTTTATAGGGAGTTGTGTTTCCCATTTAATTTATATTATAAAGAACTTCCTATGAAATATCCTGTTCACTTCTCCCGTATGAAATGCAGTGTCTGTATAAATGCAGTTATACTGTCACATGCTACAGGGGAGGTGCAATGCTTCACTTCTCCTCCTCCTCCTCCTCTCTAGGACATCCACTTATTCTATAAGCTGTATCTATGCCTCAAGAAAGTGTGTTGCATTGTGTGGAAAAATACAAGTACAACTTAAGTCTGCTGAAATACAGTGATGGTATTGCCAAGAACCTTTGTTACTTGTTTAGTGCCATGGTATTCTACTTTGGCCCTATGAAAATTGGAGAACAAAAATCTCACTCCAGAGAGCTAAGAAGTTTAGTTGATGTTTTAGGTTGCTTCTATTCCCTTAGCATGAGAGCAAGTTTTTCTTCTTTTCACAGTTCCTGCTTTGTTAATTTGCTTCTTTCAATCCAGAACTTTAAGAAGAGACCAAAGAAGTCACTGAAGTTGGCAGAGACCACTGGAGATCACATGCTGGCTCCTCAATCATTTGTACCAGGAAGTTGCCACCAGGAACTTCCAGATCACCTGAGCCCTGCTGTTGTCCTTCCAGCAGATCATAAGCATCACTGCAGTACCCCATGAGAATCTGGACCTTTGAACACAAGAGTTCTTCCAATTCTCTGAAGAAGGTCTCATCTATTTCACTCAATCCTCTTCCATGCCCCTTCCTCTTAGGAGAAGGATCAAGCCAAACACCACCTGGGCCATACACTCACATGCAATACCTCCTAGGCCACCCCAACAGTATCACTAATCATTACTAACACGGAAGAGCAGCAGGGAGTAAGAGGGTCAGATGAGCATCAGCAGGCTTTCTGTAACATTCTGAATATGAGCTCTCAACAAGAAGCAAAGGTCTCTAGATGAAAGGTCAGTTCAGCAGGCAGATTTTTATTTTTAAAACCAGAAACAAACACGACTACATGATGAGGTAAGTATCTTCATTAGTGGTTACACTTCTGCTAAATCCTTGGTCCATGTCAAGATACGTGTTTTTAACTGTAAATTACTGCAGCTAAATAAAAAAGAGAATTTAGAATAGTACTAGAACCATTGCCATTTTTAATGTTAATGCTGCTCCTTTATACAACATACATTTGCAGGACACCTTTTCATCCAGATTCAATTCCCTCAAGCATATGGGTAAGACTAAGGAGCATCGCAGGACGTAAGTGGCATTCTTGGAAATATTAGGTGAAACATGGAGGATCTGTTTTTTCTCCACTTGCTTTGTAAGAGAGAAGATGATGGCAGCCTCTTCCACCCAAAATTGAAAGCACTCTTTGCCCAAGGGCATTAAGGTGAGAGGTTTTTACTCATTTAATAAAGCTGTAACAGTTTTTTCTTTTATCAACATGCAAAATTTGTCAGTAGAACGCTTTGGGGAAGACATTTTGAACACTGTCAGATCAATGGACAGAGGATTCATTCTATTTTTAAAACCCCTTTATCCTTAATATAGCCCATGACCCCCCACTTCAAATAATTTAGGCTTTGGTACATGGTAGCTTGTTTTGTTGCTAAACTAAGTGGCAATTTTAATCAATGCACTTCAGTGCTTTTCCTCATGCCTCCTGCAAATCGTATTGTGCACTAATTACCAATGCTGCAGACACACACAGGGGAGTAAGTAGCATTTGCAATAATCAGGCTGCACAGGGAACATCAGAGAAAGGGTAAAACAGCTTTGCAAGCTTTGGAAAAAATGATATAGATTTCATTAAGTGGTACCACCACCACTGATTCTGGTTCTTGAGTATACTAAACAACATTTTTTCCATATAAAATAGTATGAGTTCAGTAGCCCAGATTAATATTTCACTATAGGGAGAAGCTGAACAGCTGATCTTCTGTATGTATTTATCTTGAATGAATAGCTTGTTCACATTGCGGGAAAGAAAAGCAAATGTTAAGAAGAAGGAATATAAAGACACTAGAATTAAATCTGGGAATTGATTGTGAGGGACGTACAGGGAAGATAATGCTGTCATGGCCTGAAATAGTAAAGGCAGAACACAATTCAATGTTGTTAAGCTGGGAGTGGTTAAAAAGTCAAGTAAAAACATTAAATGCATCATACTGTGCAGGCACCGACTATTCTTTTCACCAACTCATAGCTTCTTCTGAGAAGTGGGGGATAAGTACTGAGCTCAGGGAAAGCACAGCATTAGAGAATCCCACACCAGCAGTGAAAAATGCACAGAAGGTGCAGATTCAACTGGAAGAATAAAGAAGTAATAGCTTCCCTTGTTATACACTCAGCATATTCAGCAGCCCCATCATCTAGCAGAAGCTGGGTGGACACTCCCTTCCCCATGTCCATAGTCTTTCAGCACCCTGCTGAAATTCACTGATCACCTCAGAGGTTTGCAGGGAATCTCCACAGAATAAGAGTAAGGGCAAACAAACAAAACCCAATGGAAAATGCACACAGTACCTCAAAATACAGGACTGGCTACAGATCTGGTTGCAGATAAGTATGGGGATACTAGAAGCCCCAGGTGCACCAAATCAAATTCAAGTGTAATAGTACTTAGAGCTTGCTACCTATCACTTACTAGTATTTGTTTTTAAGCTGGTCTGTGGAACAGACATAGTATATTCTCATCTGTCTGCAAAAGACTGCATGAGTGAATGAACCTCTTGGGATGGCAGTAAGAGGCATAATAGGAAAAAGCAAAAGCAGAAAGGAAGAGAATGAGCCATACACACCCTGGGAGCAGGAGCAAAGATGACTGCAAATTCAGTAGCTATAACACTGACACCGTCTGATTAAAAACATTTGAAAAAATGTAGAACGGAACACTGTGCTGTATTTGAGAAAGTGCAACCTCAATTAATAAAACCCTCCAGAAATCCTCCTGTTAATCATAGAATCACAGACTGTTTTGGCTTGGAAGAGACCCTGAAGATCATCTAGTTGTGACTTCCATGCCACAGGCAGGGAGGCCACCCATGAGATCATGTTTCCCAGGGCGCCATCTAGCCTGGCCTTGAAAACTTCCTAGGACAGGGCATTCATAAGTTCTCTAGACAATCTGTTTTAGTGCCTTGCCACTCTGTGGGTAAAGAATTTCTCCAAACATCTTGCTTAAATTTCTCCTCTTTTAATTTGACACTGTTCTCACTTGTCCTATCACTATCTGCCTGTGTAAAAAGTTACTCTCCCTCCCTTTTATAAGCCCCCTTCTAGTATTGGCAGACTGCAGAGAGGTCTTCCCAGAGCCCTCTCTTCTCAAGGCTGAAAAACCCTGGCTCTCTCAGTCTGTCCTCGCAGGAATTGCTCTCCAGCCTTCTGATCATCTTCTGGCCTAGTCTGGATTTGCTGCAACAGGCACACACAGTTCTTTTTTGCTGGGGCTCTCAGACTGGATGCAGTATTTCACATGAGATATCACAGAGACAGAGTGAAAAGGTGCAATAATTTTCCTCAACGTGCTTCCCAGACTACTTTTGATTGTATTATTGGATTGTATGTATTGTAGGGAAAAAATTACATCATTTGAAAGCAAATAATATAGAATGACAGTCAAGTGAAAATAAAGGTGAAGTTCTGAATTATTTAAAAGAATATAAAAGAATTATGCTTTTACATGCATAATTATTGCAGCAAGTGTTGTAGACGTGTGATTTGTAGTGGGGCAAGATCAAGTTTATTTAAACCATAGGAAGTGTGTCCTATTTTTCCAGTGGAAACAGGTTAGTTTGGTATAGGGCCAGGGTGGTTCTCTGCATAGACAGTTATGTTGGATGGCTCCCTCTTGTTTGAAATTCAAAATGTTTGACATTATACAAACAAACAAACAAAAAAAACCAATAAAAGCCACAGACATTGAAGTTGTGTTTTTGTTTAGACTGAGAAGAAGAAAAGCATGATTATAGCCCAGATGGCCAAGAGCAATTTCCTACAATAATTAAGACTAAAAATTTGGCCTGACAGCCACTAACTTTGCAAGCTATGTAAATGAAATTAGTACTATGGCCGAATATTCCTTTTTGAGCTGAAAATAATGAGTCAACCATTTTGTCAAAAGATAAACATTCATTCACTCAGCTATTTAAGTACTGGAACTTCTACCAAACAGAATGACTGTGAAAGACTCAGACTGTTCAACAATTTACCCTTTACTGAATGATTAAAAGGCATAAATCCTGAAAATTGGTGGGAACCGAAATTCAAGGCTTTTGTAGGCATAAATATGCATAGAAACAAAATTTGAAAGACTCGGACTGTTCAACAGTTTACCCCTTCCTGAACGATTAAAAGGCATAAATCCTGAAAACTAGTGTGAAACAAAATTCAAGGCTTTTATAGGCATAAATATGCAAAGAAACAAAATTTGTCTGGCAGAAGAAATCTGATCCTATTGTCTGGCACTAGTAATAAGAGTTGGCTTTGGTCTTGTGCATTTTCAGAATGCCTCTATTTTCCTTTTTCACTCATATTTTAGCTAACACAGATGCAATACACATGATTTACATGCATATGTCAAAGGTGTTCATTACTTTTGACTCATTTCCTCACTGTTTAATCTTTCCCATGATCTATGAAAAAAAAATTCAGAGTTAATCCTAAGAAAAGGTGCTATATCTAATTTTCAAGAAATTCCTGTTTCTGGAAAACAGCCACAAAAGGTCAGTACAAAAATACAAGGTCCATAATATACAATTTCTCCAAAACAAACAACATGAAAAAGTGAAGCTTTATTGTCTTTGGATTTACTACAAATTTACTTATGTTAGAAATTATTTAGGCCACTTCAGTGTAGTGTAGTATACTGAGACCAAGTAATCTGCAACTCAGAGCAAATGGCTTTCCTTTTATGATACATTTTTCTTAATGTTTAAAGAAAACTGAGCAAGCTTCAAGGTGATTATTCAGTAGGACCCTTAGATCTCACTAAATCACTTCTGTAGCATGGAAGAATGGCAGTCACAGGGACCTGATAACAAGTAAAGACTGAGCTCAGAGTAGATTTGTAGTACAAAGTTAATTCCTTTTATTTCTCTGTGCTTTGCCCAGCCAAAGCACCATGTATGACCTGCCAAACCCTTTGGCAGTAGCGAAGAGGAAATCCGCAGTCAGGTGCATTGTACGTTCAGTGCCCCAGCCATACACAACCATGAGCTCTGTGGAGAGCATCATGGGCCAGCTCAAAAGAATGGGGACTTAAAACTTACTTTTAAGTAACTCTTACTCATAAAGGTCCTGGATTTATCTCTGGGATAGGGTATCTCTTCTCACTTTAAGATACACAAGACAGATGTTCATTGAAATAAGCCTTGGAAAGAATACTTTTATGCAAACCCCCTTAAGATATTTTTTAGGAGATGTGTAAGTGCTGTGATAGTAATTTTAAAGCCATTGAGACTAAGTCACAGAGTGATGAAGCAACTGCATTGAGGTCATTGAGTAATCTGTGTGTCCTGGCTCCAGCCAGGACAGGGTTTGTTTTTGCAGCAGACAGGAAGGCGCATATCCAGGACACAGAAGTTACTCTATACCAACTCACATCACTGCCAGGGGCAAGGAAAAGGAGCTTTCTTCCAGGGAGAAGGGATTCCTCCTGGGCCAGAAAATGTGGCAGAGGGAGCTGTCTGGTATTGCCTATTAGAGGGAAGGGGTGGTTGGGGGATTGGGGGTGTGGTTTCTGTGTGAATAGTTTCTTTTCTTATTCCCTCTATCATTAGTATTGTTGCTGTTACTGTTCAGTTTCTTATCTCATTGCTGTACCCAGTAAATAGCTCTTATCTCAACCCATGATCTTTGATTTTTGTGCCTCAAACTGGAGGGTGGAGAGGGAGTGGCACATGGTTTTAATGGAAGAATTAATTGGAGAATACCATTCCTAAACCAAGACAGCTTTAGTTGGAGTCCAGTGTGAGGCATGAAGGGTTGAGATTCAACAGATCTGCCCAGAGAGGGTTGGGAACAAATTTGATCTAAGCATTTGTTGTGTTCGGTCCTGAGCCAGTAGTCACAATATTGTATTGGCTGTTCAAATGGGTGTGTAGATATAACCGTGTACATTTTCCCATATATACTCCTCACTATGATATTTTTCAGAGCACGGAGAGGGATGAGGATTCCTTTGTTGCTGTATTGTGGGATATCAGTTTATGACATCATAACATCAAGGACAATGAAGATAATTTGAGATGTGTATTCAGTGTTTCTCTCCTATCCTTACTCAGTCACTAGCTCTGGGAGTCAATTAACATTTACACCCAGTCTGTGGGAAGAACAGAGAGTATGACTTTTCCCAGATTTTCACCCCCTCTTCCTCCTTCAGACCTGTTAAAACAGCTTTTGAGAATTTTGAATTCCTGCTGGATGTTAAGGAAAGCATATTCTTGTAGCTAAGTCTGCCATGTCTCCTCAGTGCAGTCCACACCGTATTTAGAGTGAGGACAGAGACTTCTAGGGAGGCCATTCAGAGATCTGCCCCAAGGGTGGATAGTCACAAGTGGCATAGAATGTGGGAGAGAATGGGCCAGTTTATGGGAAAATTCTCTGCTCCAATAGTTTGGCAGCTCACCCCTGAACAAATACAAGAATCTGTTTAAAGTGACAGAATGCTGTACCGCAAGGAAAATGCTGTGGCAATTCCACAAGGCGAGGAGCAATTTATTGCAGTGTGCTGGGCCCTGGCTACTCTTCACTGGACAAAGTTCAATACTAGAGAACAGCCTCCAGGGGAGGAGTAGAAAAGCAGACCTACAGGCACCATGGCCTCTCAAATTGCAGTTGAACCAGGGGAACAAACTGTGCCAGTAGCAGTCACCCCTATACAGAAGAAATCCAAAGCCAAATCAGTTCACTTAGGGAGGAATAAAAAGGAAACAGGGCCTGCAGAACACGAGGAAGAGGCGGGGCCAGAGATAACCACCTGATCTCAATTACCTCAGGAGAGGGATTTCAAAGACCCAAAAGAGCATCATTGGGCTTTTGGGATAGCTGCTTGGACAGCATATTTGGGACAGCTGAATACCTTCTCCAGTCTCTCAGAAGGCTCTGTTCTTTGAGTGTCAGCAGTCCTGAGTGGGCTTGAATAGGGAACTCAAATTGCCCAGGATTTTGGAAATCACTAACAGGCCTGAAGGCAAAAAAATTTGGATTATCAGGTGGAAAATGTCCTGTTTCCAGCAATGACAGGGTTAATTTTTGTAGTAGTCAGGAGGGGACATGGCCAGGACACAAACATTAGTCTATACCACCTCACATCATGAGGACACTTTTCTGGGAAGACAGGGTGCCTATTGGTCCAGAAAATGTGCTGGAGGGAGCCATCCAGTATTGATCATCACTGGGGGGAAAGGGTGGTCTATTATTGAGTGTGCTGTGGTGTGTTCTCTCCAGAATTGTTTCTTTTCCTGTACTCTCTGTCATTAGTATTTTTGCTTTTACTGTTAGTTCTCTTATCTCATTGCTGTTCCCAGTAATTTGCTTTTCTCTGAGCCTGTGATCTTTACCTTTTGTGGCTCCAATTGGAGGAGGTGGGGGAGCGGCTGCATGAGGTTTTAGTGGGAGTGCTAAATTGGAGAATACCATTCCTGAACCATGACACCACGACAGAAGGAAAAATTGCAGAAGTAGAAGGCACTGGATCCACACTTGGATCCTGTGCTACCTCACGGATGGCCCGCCCTGCTCTTTTCTCCTGCTCAGAGATGTCAAGTTCTACTCTTTTCTGTCAGAGATGTTTTAGAAACTAATATCTACTGTACTTCAAGCAAAAAATACCACTCTTACTTATGAATGGCTAACTTATATTTACATGAAAAAATTAAGATTAATTTAAAGTAACTAAAATAGTATTATCCTTTGATACTTCTTTATGATGATAATTTTAATTCACATAACAGGTTAGATTACAGTATTTATATACTGGAAGACATATGTGCAATGTACAATATAAACAAACTTCCTGTAATTTCAATATTAGGCAGGATAAAGGAAATGACCTTTTTTAAATTACATTGAGTATCATTCTAATGCAAAGAACTTCCAAACAATTAAAACTGCTTTTGAAATCAGTCAGGTGAACACAACAATGCAATTCAAATACTTGATCTCTGGCTACAGCTAAGCATTTAAGTTGTCCAACTTGAACAAAGAGAACAACATGATCTTATTGCGACTTTGTTGAGAAACTTATCTGCAAATGCAGTAAGAATAACCAAAGCTATATCATGCATTAATGCTTTTGCTTTCTCTATATCCCACTATATATAAACATACAAAACAAAGAAGAGGCTTGAAAATATTTTGCCTGCTAAAATATGGACAAAACTCAGAAGTTTAAGCATTCAGGTTTTTTTATTCCTTAAAGGAATCTAAAGAGAACAGTGAATTCTGTTTTAGCAACATAAGTTGGGGGACATCTGTGTTATTTTGAATGCTTCTGTATTCACCTGTACACGTATGGAACCCTGGCAACACCCTTCATAAAGAAATAAATTGAGAAGGAGATTAAGAACAGTTGGGAGTTATTCTGGGAAAGGCAATTTTTTACAATTCTCCAAGGATTCTGATTATTTTAGTAATGATGTTCCCTCGCCTGTCTCTCTCACTAAGTCTTTTGTCCTCCTCTTCTGCATCCAAACAGCAATTGTGTACAAACTGTTGAATATTTAAAATAGAAAAATGCTACTCAGTCTTTAAAATATGTGGCCAATCATTATTTTAGTATTCACTGCAGCTAATCGTGATGCATTTATTAATGAGTAAATATCAGACATTTCCTTTGGCATTCCACTCTCCGTTTGCAATTCATTAACACATTGTTATTTTAAAATATTAGTCTCTGAGAAGACAGCAGATTTTCATTGGATTGGTCTCACAGTTGAAAAAGCATTTTTATATTCCGAATGCATCAAAACAGCAGAATCTCTAGGCAGATACTAAGTGGGATTCACTGAAACACAATGTTAGTTCTAATGGATGGATGATTGTGTTTGGTCTTTTGAAACTTTGAAGTATAGGTAAGTCTTGATCACACAAATTAATAAATCCTAAAGCTGGAGTTAACAATAACCATTACACCCAAATTCTGCAGCTTAGCCCAGCCAATTTTTCAAAAGGTCAGGTTGTGAACTGGAGAAGATCAGGGAGGTCCACCGCATAGCTTTGTTGCCAGGCATCTCTCGTCTGGATTGTTGCAGGCATTTATTAGTATTCGTCAGCAGACTCAACAAAGCAAACAAGAAATTCAAGCACGAATAATAAAATGAAATGCTGCTATATAACCCTTTGTCATTCAGCAAATATGGGACTTTTTAGCTACATTGTTCCTAAACCTGGGTTACTACTTTAATTTTTCTCCACAGTGCTGACTGAATGAGTATGCATGTGTGTTAAATGCAGAGCTCCCTTAACAACTGCAGGACTGCCATTTAATCTGTTGGTAGATGGACCATTTCCTGTGGGAACTCTAGCTATGATTTCCAGATCCACCAAATAAATCTCAGATTAAGATTCCAAATGAAACCTGCCTTTGGCAGATAAAAAATGTCAAGATGGATATAAACAGTAAAATTATAAATTATCTAGGTGTTGCACGATGACTTGATGTGCGTTTTTTGTTTACACTTTCCCTGATATCACAACTATACAAGGCATTCATCAAATGTCACACTTTCATAATACTGGAGGCATCATTAAAACTGTTTGGCTAAGGACCTTGAAGTGTTTAAGCAGTAGCTCAAAAGTATATTTGTGCAAAGTAGAAGAATAAATTTACATATCAGCAGCAGCTCATAAGGGATGGGTAAATATTCTGTTTATCTCTCATTGTAATTCAGGTTAGTTTAAATACAGGGTTTCAGGATATCATTACAGCCTATATGGAGTCATTACATAATTTCCAAACATAGTGTCTGCTGGAGTTTTACTAAGCATGGTGTGTTTATATTTTCTAAACCAACCAAAAACAAAGTAGACCCTCCCACCCCATTTGTCTTTTGCTATTGTCATATCAGACAATTGCTTTTCACATATAACCCCTTTCATTATCTAAATCTTAATGATCCAGAACTCCCTTTTATCTAGGCAGGGTCATGTTTCCCAATGGCCATTAATTATAGTGAAAATTCTCTTATCCAAATGTACTCAACCTCCCCTACCACACACAATTAAGGCTTTACTGAATTAAGAGTTCTAAACAAAATCCCAGGAAACTACAGCCTTAGAAGTAAAGAAAACCACTGCAATTTTAAGTGTCCAACATGAAAGAAAGATCACTCTGCATAAAGTAGCCAGAAGAGAGCTTAGCCCCACACCCTTTACTCCAGTGGTGTTCTACTAAAGATGCAAGTGAACTCACAAATTAGAGTCAGCAATGCACTCCCTGAAGAACTTTTTTATAATAATTTTAAAATATTTTTGCTCTGAACTTAAGCCTCATTCTACCTGTTATAAAAATAGAAGCAATGAAGGTTTCTAAAGAAGAAAATAACCAAATTCTTCTTGCACTTGTGCAAGGTCTTCTAAAGCTCTTTCTGAAGCACTACTTAAAAATTACTGTGGTAGTAAGTGCTGTTCTCTCTGAAGTACATTTCAAGACATTCTGAAGTTAGCTGCACTCATACTTTACACACTTAAGATTCAAAGTGCAATACTTCAAGGTGTGCATTCTCCCCATCCTTAGTGCTTGCAGCCCTCAGTGCAGATAAGGCCCTACAGGTTTTGAGCGTACCATAAAGGGTCCAACAAAAATCATATTCCCAACACTGCAGTGAGTCAGGCAAATACTGGATACCCAGTTGTGCTTCTGATGAGGAGTCTTTCTGCATGCAGTGTGGCTAAAAATGTGCTGTATTCTACCACTCAAAATGTACAAGAAAAGAAATGGAATGGAAAAAAAAGAGATGAGAGCTTGTATGCATGAAGGGATGATTGCATTTACAGGAAAGACCAAGTGGTATTGGTGATTTTTCACTTATCATTAACTCATTCTTATCTTCTAAGTCACTATACACTACTCCTTCTTCCATGGAAGAGGTTTTCTTCATCTTCCATGCTTAGTGTTGCTCAACAGTTACTAGCCACTTTTCCTAGGTTTTACTCATAAAAGTTCATCCTCTCAGCCTCTTTTCAGCCTTTTACATCATTCAGAGAAACCTGCAACTACACTTGGCAATGAGATCTCTGAGAGCACAAAGTGAGTCTGATGCTGAAAGCACAGCATACATTGAAGACACTGAGCAGCTGAGCCAGATGGGTGCAGAGGACGCTGCCTCTCTGCATATCACATAGATTTTTCTGCATACAAACCACCCTTACAATATCCAGGCCTCCTTTCTTTCCCAAGTAAACAGCACTTTGTTGCTAAAAGATGGTAGAAGAGGGAGAACAGGCTCACAGTATCTCCTGTTGAGGCATGTAAAAGAAGAGACTTCACTATGACAAGTATGCTTAATTCTGCCTCTGCAACAGCCTTGAAAGAGGGGCTTTAGATTTACTTGAGAGTGTTTACAGCTGTAGTGGGTATATTCTGGAGAAATGGGCCAGCAGCACCTTTACCATTAGCTGTTTTTTTACCCAACTAGAGCATTAGATGAAAAACCTTTACAATGCCATATTACTCTCAAGGCTTTCTTTACCCATTCATCTTTGAGTGCGCCAAACTCACACAATAGAAATTCCAGAAAAAAGGTCCTCGTAATTACTATTGCAAAAACAAATCTGCAAGAAAGTACATTAAAACCATTGTACAACTAGAAGGGTTTTCTACTTCTAATAAGATAGTCAAAGTTACACAAAAAGATGATTTTTTACTTACTCATTTTACTTAACCTTTGCATATGACTACATTTCCTCAATTACCATGAATGTAAAACACCCCAAAACCCACCAGATAAAACCCCTCCATTACAAATTTCCCTACAAAAGCTGATTCTGCAGTTCTGCTCCAATCTACATTATCACATCTCTTTAAAGGTATTCTCTTCCGAATTAATTTACTGTCACACATTTTTAAAGTATATTTACAACCTGCGAGCATTCTTTTGAAGTAACATGGCAAGTGTCTATATGGATCATAACTAAAGTTGCCATCAAATTCTGAGAAGTGAAATCGGTTCACTGACTTACATTTCAATATATGCCTCAAGTAATGACTTAGCAATATATATGTGTTTATTTCAATGCTTGAAAAACATAATAACCACCTTTTAAGAAAGCAACTTTGCCATTAAAAGTTACCAATTTATTAACTTGCCTTAGTTTACAGCTTACAAATAAAAATTATACAATGCTTTTAATTCTGGAGTCAGCAGAAACCCTAATTTGTTGCCAAAACTGACCAAACACTACTTAAAATTCTAAGACTTCTCCTAATTTCTGCCTTGTCCTTAAAGCATGGATGCTCATAAATATGACATAAGCAAAAACATTACAATAGTTAAAGACTATAATATAGAAGTATCGCTGCACCTATTCAAACATGGTCCATAAGTCAAATAAGACACAAATTTAACTCCAGCATTCACACACTCCCCACTTTCCTATCCTGGTAATGCTTGTGGAAAACTGCCATATCAAGTCCTAAATGTATATAAAGAAGAGAAACCACCCAATTTCAGGTTTCCTCTTGTGTTTTCACAGGATTAATGCTTTCATAGTTCCCATCATGCATGGAAACCCTACTGAAGTAATATAACTCTACCCCAACACAATGTGCTTCCCCACACCCACCATCACTGCAATGCAAAGATATGCACCTATTTGCCAATACAAGTTTATTTTTATAATTGAATACTATTCTAGTCTTTCTAGCTTGGGTCCTGCATATTTTTTAATTTCTAAGTGGCACAGTCCTCACTGGTCTGCTGCCAATGTTCCTAGTACATTCTCTCAAGTGTCCTTAGAGGGAAATGAAAAAAGGTATTAACCTTCTATTAAAATCAAGAGAAAGAGTACATTTAAACTAGATACAAACACAAAATAACAAGCCTTGCACAC
Organism: Parus major; assembly: GCF_001522545.3. NCBI lineage: Eukaryota > Metazoa > Chordata > Aves > Passeriformes > Paridae > Parus > Parus major. The sequence goes on along the minus strand of NC_031774.1, from coordinate 37,921,045 downwards.
AAACTGTTTTTTAATTCTTCCTTGAAAGAGGAAAGTGACAAAGCCTTCAATCCACACAGGGATACTATACTCCAAACAACTCGGAAAGTTAAAAAGAATATCTCACCTATCAAACACTTCAGATACACTCCTCTTAAACACTACCTTTCTTTCAAGTATTTTATTTTATAACATCTATTACCAGGTTACACATTATCCCACATAACCGCCATAAACCTACCACTTCTCTATATCTGTTTTAAATGTTTTTTAAAATTCTCATTGCTTGACTGAATTTTCATCTAGTCAGATTAAATTTAATCTTGCATTTCAGTATGCTATTAAAAAAAATTAAATAAATCATTCTAGTGTTATTCTAAACCCAGCTTTTAAACTCCCAAGTTACAAGAAAGGAACATCTAAATACGGTACAGTACCAACAGCACAAAAGAAAGCTATGAACATGACAGAGCAAGCAGGACACAAAATAGTACACTCCTCGACACACACATTTACACAGAAAATGTAAAGCTGCTGTGATTAAGTAATACAGTGAGAAAATGCTAGAATATCTACCAAGGGCACATATTGAACATTATGTTGCTGAAATTGACCTATTATCTTTATGATAAGTGAATGAAATTTAGCTAATACCCAAATTAAATTCTAAGGAAAAAAAGTAATTCCTCATTCACACCAGTATGATGACAGATTTACCCATAATCCCTTTTTCTGACTTTCTTAGGACTAAAGGTGCAAAGAATTACATGACTTATTAATGATGATTATGCTAAAGAAAAGTGTATAAATTTTACTTTTGTTTGTATAATAACTTCTATTGAATACATGAATCCGTAAGTGTTAGTCTGGAAGAAACAGCTGTCTAAACAACACAAAATATTGACTTAATGTATCAGAAAAATAACATATATGAAACTTAGTAACTACTCAGTTTTAAAAATATCTCTGAGCAGCAGCAGAGCATAATTTATTGCAATCAGACAGAAAATATTTCACAGAGAATCAGTTTAATTTGCCTACTTTGGATAACTTAACCTTTTGAACCATTCTTAGGGTATGCTGACCCCTAAAGGTCTAAAAATACTAAATCTGATTAAGCCATTAGATGTCTAAATTGTCAGAATACAATTCTCCACTAACTTACACCACCATGACTATTTTTGTTTACAGTATATATGATTCAAAAACTTCTGAACTTCACTCAGTAACAGCTCAAAATCCCATAAATTAAAAGGGGATTAAAAGTAGTTTATTTTACAGCATAATATAGGTAGAAATTCCTTTACAAATTGAAGAAAAGCATCATTTACAAAACAAAGCATTTCTTCTTTCTTCTAAACAAATCTCCACGAGAAATTTGATATTTATTATCTTTTTAGAGAGAATCTATAGTATAAAACTTAAAAAAAGGAAATGTACATGAAGCTCTGAGGCTCTGATATAGAGGGAAATTTTGAAGTTGACACATATATTCAGTTTTGGACTTTTTAAGCTACACATACTCACTTATTAGGAAAAATCCACCCTAAAGTGAAGGTCTCTTTTTCATGTCTTACCTTTTTATCCTTCTACATGTCACAATCTAGTCACAAGCCACTGCTGAAAATTCTCTTCTACAAAGTCAGTCAGTCATATAATGTACTCTAAAATTCAGTAGGTTTTTTTTTCCCTTAGGTTTCTGTCATGAAACATAGACGAATGTATCTGAGAAGAATTATATCTGGTCAACCAGCTAAAAATACAAAAAGATACTTGTATCCTGATGAAGATGAAAACTCCATCAACTGGGGAAGCTCCAAGTTAACCAAGGTCACCTTTGCCTCCAAGCCTTACCTTACTGTCTATATTCTCTTGAGCTACTAATGAGAAACTCATTAATATTAGTAGATGGCTTAATCATACCCAAGCCAGGAGTGAATAGACAAGAAAATTACTTTAAGACAATCTAAGATTTATTGTTAACAATTAAAAAAAAAAAAGTTGGAAAGTAAAGTGCAATGTACAGAATAAAAATTTAAACAAGACTTCTGAAAGTTATAGAAAAACACTTTCAATAATCCAGAAAATAAAGGTGAAGCTTTATATTCATTTAGCTGCTCTCCTGTTACTCCAAGTACTTTTAAGGGGCAGTATGTGGTTGTGGTTTTTTTTCCTTTCTTCAAAAGTCAGTCATATATCAGCAAGAACAAACACACTCCAGTCACTGCCTAGCACTGGTACAACACCTGAGGTTCCTTATTAATATCTTTAAAGTCCCTACCTTTTGACCAGTTCTCCATTTGTTCTCCTGAACTTGTTTGATCTGGCAGTGATTCCAGTTTTTGCTTGAAGGTTTCAGAGCTAAAATAAAACAAACTCTAGATAAATAAATTTGAAACAATATAATACACCTATTCTTTGCCTTCATTTGACAGAAAATTTACAAAACAAATTATTTTAAATATTTATAGCAGCACAAAGAAGTCTGCATCCTTTAACACTCAATGAAAAATTTTATTTCTCAGCAAAATATTTTTTTCTTCACTCATCTGATTTTTATAATTGTTTGGTTCAGCTTTCTGTTGCATGTGATGCCTTTTTTGAAATATTTATTAGTTTGGTTTTTTCTTCTAGAGTCTGGTCGTGGAAGTACACATTACTGAGCACAGCCCAAATCACAGCAACCAGTCCTGCTAGAGACAAAAAGACTGTTCACTTTGGCAATTATTACAGATGGCAGCATGTGCTTCACTCTTTAGCATTCTTTCTCTTGCTTTAATTTACAAGATAAAATACAGGTAAAGTGGCCCATGACCACTCCAACTCTGAATCTGCAGGTCTTTCTAAACAGCTAAATAATGCATCCTAATACCTGCATGCATACTGCTTCAGAATATCGTTAATTACACAGTTGCAATTTTTCATATAATTAAAGATCTTCAAGAAGTAAACCTAAATAAGACCTACAGTAAAATGTTATGCTTACCAGGCATCATTTTGGATGTTAAAATATATGTTCTCTTATGTGCTAAAAAAAAATAATTATTCTCTGTATTGCAAGAAAATCTAAATACGTTTGTAATCTTGGTAACATAGTAAGCTTACCACAAATTCTATTACTCACTCAAGCACCTTTTTAAAAAGTATTGTACACAGGACAAATTTTGTCCTTAACAACGCAGTTGTGCTTATTTTGTATGTTTTCCCTGCTGCATTTTTTTTACATTTATTAATGTATTACATGTGCCTTGAAGATACAGTGGCTAGATTATGAAAACGCTCAGAGTTGTCATTGTGCTGAAAAACGTAAGAGATTAAAAAAAAATAAAGTACATATTTTACAATTCAAGCAAATTATCCCAAGACACATATCCTAAATAATAAAGCAGCAGAAGAAATTATTTTCCCATACAACACCAAAAAAGCAGATTATTTCATTTTTATATTTGAAATTATAAATAATTATTTGTACAAATATTTAAGATTCAACATTAACACATACACCAAATAGTCAAGAAATACATATTTAGCTCATACTTGTTGTTGACTATAAATCTGCATGATAAGAAAAATGCATAGGATTTGACATGCTTAGGTCTTAACAAAAAATAAAAAGTTCACCTCATGTCGCAGAACACTGAGTCCCTTAAAAGAATCCCTCAAATGAAGCTGTATGCTTCTTCAATTCAGTGTAACTGTGTTGACTTGAAGTTGGCAATCTTTTCCTAAGTTCCTCATTTACTTTTGGATTAGCTGAAAATATAGAGGGTTATTAATATCAAGAAATAGGTTCCTGTCAATGAAGCCATTTCCCTACATATTGCACAAAAAGGTTCATAATAATTGCAGTATTTTAATAAGATATTCATATAGCAAGACATGAAGAAAATATGGTATTTAATAACCTCTGGAGTATTTTAAAACATGTCTTAGGGCCTTAATGTGTCTAGTAATATACTATTTAAAACCATAATTTTATCCCTCCACAATATACAGTCATTCTTCCTCGCCATTTACCCAGCTAATGAATGCCAGCAATTAGTAAAATGTAATCCCATTGCACAATCATTTTAATGCTTTTAGCACTCAGAAAAGTAAACACCAAATTAATACTGCTCAAGCCATATCAGATCCTAGCTGGAAGCAAGCAATTATAGTTCAGCTCCTCAGGTGTAATTAAATGATTGGAATGATTTAGTTCCATAAATGCAAGTTAATTCATAAGCAAGCAACAAATATACTGGGAGTAATTACAAGAAACATTGACAGTCTAAGCAGGGCATGTGCCTTTCTGCACCTGATATAGGAAAATGCTGCCCTCTCCCGGAAATAATAGACTATGGCACAGGAAAAATTTATGAGTGAAGCCAAGAGGTTCATTTTACAGACTTTGTCTTCATAGGTGAAATAGGTTCTGTTAACTAACAGGAATTTTCTCATTTAAACATAGAGAAAATAAAAAAAAATTGTTGATATCAGATTAAGGTAAACTATCAAGCAAAGTGAAACAGAAAGATTTTTGGAGCTCTGTGGGGTGTACTAAATTCATTTCCCCATAATTTAAAAAAAAAAAAAAAAAAGGGTACAGAACAACAAAATATTCAAGACATTAAGTATTTAAACTGGTTTCTCTGAACACAAACGCTGCAATAGGTAGCTGACTTGTGCACAATACTTACTTGTTATTGAAGATGTACCTTTACAGAAGGTACCTTGAACATAAGGTATTTTTAGAACCAAAACTTATTGAACCATCATTATTCGGTGAGTGTTAAAAATCACCATTTCAAAAACGATCAGAAGTGGCCATTAACGGCCATTAATGATCAAGGAATGATCACAAAAAATAAATACAATTATTCTAAATCCTTACTTTCATTGTAAGACAATCTGTTAATAATCAATCTGTGTAATAATGAGAGGAAATGAAAGCTGAAGAGTAAAATAAAATGTACTGGCTGACCAAGAAATAACTGAAAATACAAAATGAAACCATAACCCAAACGCTAGAGGTAAATCTAATTTAAATCTAATTTCCTTATTCACTATTTATCCAACTTCATGAAAGAAAGCAAAAATATAAAAGAAAATGTCTCTATCGGTTGAATATAAAATGCAACAGTCACATAAAATTAATAGTTAAGTATAATAATGAAAGAACTCTCAGACCTAACGGTTTTGCCATCTATGCAAAAAAGGAAATGCTTCCAAATCTTGCATATGGGAGAAAAATCACAGACTGTGGTCAGTATATATCTTTTTTCCACACAGAGAAACTGTAGGAGAGCTTGATTCAGAAGCACCTGATCAATGTAAAATCCTTAAAATTGTTCTTTACCAATAGCACTTTGGCATAAAAATATTTATTTGTTCCAGATCTTGGTGAATTTCAAAACAAACCCAAGCTGTACCCAAATATCTTTTGCATTACTTTACTTTCTGTGGAAAAAAAAAATTATTTTAAGAAGTCCTATTATTAAAAGTTTAAAATGTACTGCACATTTGCTTTGCCCTTTGATGTCACAGTCCTATTTTTCTATTCAAATCTTGTACACTGTAAGTTAATTGCTTTTGGAAACTACTTATTATTCATGTAAAAATTAATGTGCCAATGTGTTTAAATCCTTTTAAATGACCATTCATGCATCTTTCTTCTTTAAGTACCAATGAAATCTGTCAAAGATATCAATGCAAGATGGTCTTGGACAAAGTTCTAATATAGATTTTTTCTGCTAGCATAAGATTTTAATTTTCGTCAACTTTACTTAAATTCCATTAATTTTTTAAGCTGCTTTTAATAAATTCACAAGTAAAAAATTTTAGGCTCCATAGTCTGTCATTTGTGTTCCAGCTGACTTTATGAATATTAATAACAGTGTTATCCTGATTAAATAGGCTTCATATAAAATCCCTGTGAATCCTATAGCTCAGACATCTCATTTTTCCAACTCTTTATGAATTTGGATTCAGACATTAAACTGGAAAAAACCTTAAAAAACAGATTCAATGGTACATTGGTGTACCCTTAAGCAAAAAATTAGCTGTTCTAATGATTCAAATAATTAAAATTGATAGGACCACATACTGAGATTTCAGGCTTTCTGTACACATGCAACATATTTTAACTCTAATGAAAACACCAACACTTCACAGACAAGGGATTAAGATTCTATTATAAAATAATAATACCTGTCCTAATGCTTACCTTAAACAAACAGATGATATAATCTTAAATCTTCATATATGGAGTGCTGATTTGGAGAAGTATTTTCCAAAGAGAAAGAAATTAGTGGATGCTTAATTACATAAGCATACACATGAACATTCTAGTTTACCACAGGAGCCCAGTAAAAAACAGCATTAACTATTAAATGTTTCATACTTCAGGAAAACCAACCTTTTTCTTAAGAATGTCAAATTGAAACACGCAGGAAATACTAATATTATGCTATGAGACTCATGCAGTCCCAGTTTTGAACTGCTAACTTCTTTCCATACTTATATATTTGAATTATTTACGTCTATGACAGACAAAAATGGAAAATTAGGCTCACTGCACTGCCTTCACTTTTTTTATATAGTGCTAACTGGAATGACTGTTTCCTCATCCATTCAGGAAAATATTCTGCAAAAACACCATTAAAATACTTTGCCTTTCAGTTCCTTAGAATATGAATGGATTTCAGGAGAAAAAAAAAATCTAAACAAACTAACAGCTTATTCAAAAGGATGGCAGAATAATCCTGGTTCTAATTATTCATTCAACACAAACACTTCATAGGAATTAAACAAAAACAAGAGGTATATAAAAGTAACATATAGCTGCAAGATAGAAAGCATACAGTGCTTTACTTGTGCAGTTCCAAATGGCTTTTATTACAGCTGTAGCAGTATTTCCTCTCTCTGAAGCAAAAAGCCCAACCTCTTGAGTGTCTGCAGAATAAATGCTATACAAGGAGCACCCCATGGTAACTCCAACCCCTCAGAAGCACCACAGCAACACTAATGCCAACTCTTTCTCTCCCTGGGCAGGACTGTCTGTCTTCCAGGCTGCAGTTCAGTTACTGAGTCCTTTCTTAGGAACAGAAAGACTGCTGGGACCACTCTATATGGAGACCCAACGACTGCAAACCCCCATTCCTTGGTCTTGCCTTGAAAGAATTTGAAGTCAGCTACTGAATCATGGCCTTGGCTGCTGTGACAGGATGCACACGTTTGCTGCTCTCCACTGAATTCACCCATTCTTCACAAAAAATCCTCCAGTCTTGGAAGAGATTTTCCATACAGAGGACTATCCCACCTGTCCCACCTCTGGTGGAACAAGAGACCAATTTGCACTGCTCCTTGGAACAGCACTAAGCCAGTTTTTGTCCCCCTTAAAGATGCAGTTAACAGATGCCATTGACAGTGCAGGGATGAAGAACCATATAGTTTATGAAGAGGGAAACAAAGAATGAATTTTAGCATTATTCCCATAAGATTAATTAAATTGGCAGGATCTTCTAAAATATACTGAAACGTTTTGCCTCGGGGCACGCTAAACTAAAAAACTTAACTTAGGAGTGTACTCTACATAAAAAACAGTTACCTTCTCAAAGCACTTCCCCAGGGAAGAAACAGACAGTTTTCTTAGCCTAGGTGGATGTCAAGTTTTGATTCAATGACACACTCCTCTGAAAACAGTCACATTTCCTCTCCATCTTAAGAAACTCTATGGCATATCAGAAATCTAAGGCAATTCAAAGTAAGTTAAAACTAGTTTTGGAGAGTTATAAAAACACTAGTCAAGGGAAAACAGAGATAGCCAATTCAAGTATTCTTTACAAGTTGAATAATACTCATCTGTTAGATACTTAAAAGTTGTGAAATGAAAAATACTTTGATTACAGAGATACTTCCTTTACTGTGTTCTATTACTTTTATATAAAAAATTTAAATACAAGTAGTTCATGCAAAATATTCTGTTTCTTTTAAAAAGAATAAAAAATATACACAAGTAGATTAACCTTGTAAGTGGATGAATGCAGCATGAATATTATTTCAAATTTATAAACTCTCACATCGCTAAAAAGACTTCAAGATTTTGGTTCATAAAAATAACTTCATTATCTGGAAGCTTGATAAAAACATTCTCCCAGAGGGCAGAGTGAAGCAGTAACTCCTGGCTTTTCTTCCCTGCTGATTCTTGACCCAAAAGGAGATAAGACATATGCAGCTGGGTTCAACTAACCATAAATATAAGCATAAATAAGAAAATACATCAAATAGGGCTTAGATAATTTTCTTCTGTTGCTGCAGAAATTTCTCCACATTCTCACTACGAAATTTGCATCTGGTGCTTTTAATGATGGCATGCTATAAGCCAAAGAGTACTTATTGTCTTTGTCATGCTTTTGACAAAGGCATGAGAGGAGGCATAAAAATGCATAAAACCAACTGGTTTATAATCGGTTTCACCTATTCCTAATTTAAACTTGGATAAAGGACAGGTATTTTCCTTTTTATTTTTTTCTCCCTAACTTAAACTGTCTTCAAGGCTCAATTCTGTCTCTGTGCATCAGGAAATGTTTATGTGCATATTAGCTCACCAACAGCCCTCTATCTCTTCTGCTCTCTGACATATTCTCATTTTCACATTAACAATCTTCATTTGTATTTTATTTACTAAAGAATCTTCAGCCTGCTCTGTTGTCTTCTTTCCCGGTTTTTAGCTGTCCTTTATCCTCCAGTTATTTTCTTTTTCCAGTTTTGTGTTCTCTTTGATAATACATGCCTCTTCCTTCCCCCTGCCCACCACCTCTTTGAAATGTACAGAAAACTGCAGAGAATCTTGTCAAAGACTGTCTCTCCTTTTTTCTGCAGTTTTTCTCATCTTGCTGTGCATTCCGAGAAGCAGCTTTTTTTCTGGCACTCTAACTAACATTATTTTCATTCTAATAATGAAACTGTGACATGCTTTGATCAGGTGTGAACAGCCAAATCATTTAGCCATCCTTTAGTTTTTTTTGTTAAACTCTTCACTGGCCTTAAAACTCAGTATTATGTATCACACTTTATATTGTTATAGACAGTCAGATCTCCACTCCTAAACATTTTACAACCAGATTGCAATTCCTGTAGTCTTTACAGATAGGAAAAAAATTGTGCATTTTAAACTAGATGTTGTCTTATCTGGAACCAAAAGAATATTTTAGTAGAATCAGCACTATGTAGTGGTAAGGGCTACATGCTCATTACATGCCATTGACAGTATCACAGTCACAGACAAAGGGAAGTCATTAAACCCCGCTATGTGGTACATCTGAAGTGTTGCATCCGGTTTGACCTGCCCATGGATATCCTGAACTAAGCCCAGCAGGTGATTCAAGATGATTAGGGGCCTGCAGGATATGAGTTATGAGGAGTTTGCAAGAGTTTGGTTAGTTGGTTTTAAGAAAAAAAGGCTAAACAGGGATTTTATTGGTTTTAGCTGCCTTCAGAGCAAATATAGAGAAGGCAGATACAGATCCTTCTGAGAGAGACAAGCTGTAACACGGAAAACTCAGAATTATGGGTAAGAGAAAAATTTTCACAGTGAGGAAGGTCACTGGAACTAATTGCTTAGAAAGGTTACAGTATCTCTACAGCTGGAAATGGGTAAAATTCATCTGGATTTATCAATCCAACCTAACTTTGGAGATTGTCCCATTCTGAACTGGATGATACGCAATTTCTGCCTATCTATTTTTTTTATTCTAAGGATTACAACAAAACAAACCCACCAGAACTGGAATTCCAGTAACAGAAAAAACACTAGGCTGCCTTCTGCTTTACAGGGTAGGTCAACAGAGCCCCTGACCAACCAACAACCAAAGAGCAGTGAGACACAACCAGAGCCCACCCATGTGGCAGACAGACTAAATGCCAACAGGGAGGGAACTGCAACAGCAGCCTGTGCGCAGCATTTTGAGCCCTACTGGTCTTCAGCACCCAATTTTCTTCAGTTTACTACATGACTGGATGATTTGGCATTAGGCTAAATATAAAGTACTGGTTTGCACATCACCCTTCAGTAAACCAAAAATGGACCAACGATTCAGTTTTTTTACCTGTCTTTCTGAAAGTTCTGGCCTCAAGCCCCATAAAATCTATCCCTCCCCCAAACTCGTAAAAATGTCACTGTGACTACAGAGATTCAAAGTTAACTACAGAAATTATGCAAGAAACTTGAGTCTACAGTGCTTATGTTTGCAAAATTCATTGTATAGTATATCCAGTATACTGAAATTCCAAAATCCCCAAATCATGACTTCTTCTATCACAGAACTAAGTTCCTAGCCCAGAGTTTACCATAAAAGCAAAAATAAAATCACAAAACATTATATGCACATAAAAATGTGAAGTAGTAACTCAGTGCCAAATTTAAAAACCACTAGTACAAGTAATAGAATTAAGCTATGTCTTCTGCCAAAAACATTCCAATTGTTTGGCTGCCTTCACAGAAAGAAGTAAGACTGAACAGGGACTCAATGAAGAAAAGGAGGTAAAAAACCACACTGAAGCAGAGAAACTTGATTCACCTAGCCAACTCACATTTCTCAAGGTACCTTCAAATAGCACCGTTTTCCTGACAGCACATGCAGTAAAAATAAAAAGCATAAAGGCTACAAACAGTGTGGATATTGGAGCCTGACCAAAAACTATCATGAGCACCAAACATGCAGAGGCCTGTCAGAAATGTGCCAACCTTTCAAGATTCAGTCCTGTACATGGGGACTGAGAGGGGCCTGTTGGTTTCCTGCAGGGAAACACAGCCACACCAGTTATGGATCTGTCAGGCTGTTTCAAACAGCATGAAAACACAAATGCACCTCCACTGCTCTGGTAAGGCAACACATCCAGTGCACTGCTTCTACCCAAATTATGCAACTACTCCATCTGCATAGTGTATGCTTCAGCTGCTGAAAGTAATCACATCACCTGAAATTCCACAGGCTAAAAAGATCAGAGAAATAAAATAACACTGACTCTACATAAGCCTGATTTGTTCTTTACAAGCAAATTAACTATAATTTTCTTAGATAACTACCTGAAGAGAAAGCCATCCTTCAGCTACAAGTGTAATTGCTCCCTTAACCACATTTGCATGGCAGTAAAAGCATAGGAACATAGAGTGTTGCTCAGGTGAGAACACATACATTTTGACTCAATAACATACAGCCCTGCCTGAACTTCTTATTTTTATTTTTTAATTTAGCAGCTAGATCCAGTACAAAGTTCCTTCATTGACTTTGAGTAGTACCTTCACCCTTGTAAGCAAGAAGTTACAGAGAAATGGCACACCTCAGGATGTGTCCAAAAAAGAACAATGAAGCTGGGAAAGGGTCTGGAGCACAAGTCTTATGAGGATCTGCTGAGGGAGCTGTGATGCTTGGCGTGGAGAAAAGGAGGCTGAGAATAGACTTTACTGCTCTCTCCAGCTACCTGAAAGGAGGTTGTAGTGAGGCAGGGGTCGGTCTTTTCTTCCACGTAATAAGCAATAGGTCAAGAGGAAATGGTCTCCGACTACATGAGAAAAGGTGTATATATTAGGATTATTGGATATTAGGAAAAATTTCCTCACAGAAAAGTTTTGCAAGATTTGGAACAGGCTGCTCAGGGAAGAGGTGGAGGCACCATCCCTGGATGTATTTAAAAGATGTGCAGATGTGGTACTAGGGAATATGGTCCAGTGATGGTCTTGGAAGTTCTGCATTAATAGCTGGACTTTGTGACCTAAAATGTCTTTTCCAATCTAAATTATCCTAAAATTTTGTCTGCTACCCTCCAACAACAACATTTCTGAGCATTTCCAGCAGTTATGCATTGACTATGTGCTTTACAACATGCTTAACATGCATGCATATAGCATGCCTTATGTGCAGTTGCTTATTCAGGTATGATTGCTAGGTTAGTTATTTTGGAAAATTAATCCTGATGTTTCCCTGAAATTTATTGCAATATCAAAGAAATCTGAAAACCAGTACAATTCAAAATAACGAGATACACATTCAGAAGTAAGAATAATATTCTGAGTTGGGCCAAAATTCATGGAGAACCAGAGACGCATCAGTGAAATAAGTTTGTTGAGAATGTCCAGAATTTAAATGTAAACTAAAGACTGAGGAGGCTAAACCTGCAAACATTCAGCATCACAGCAATTGCTGCACTGTTTCCTGATGTAGTGCCAACAAAGAAAGGTACAAGTTTAAAGAGAATCACCATAGACTGCAAATCAATGCCAGGCAGCTAAAAATCACAGAAAAACAGGAAAATAACAACAAAAAGAAAAAAAATAAAATGAAAAAAAAGAGGTGTTAGGTGAAGTTAGATCATCAGTCACAAACCATCTGACAGTGGATCAATTTCCCTACCAAACCTTAAGAAAGCAATGCAAAACATATTAATATATGAGGCTTCTAGTAAAACTGCTGCTTTTTTTTTATGTCAGGGAGGACAGCATATTTATCTTTAACTCTTGCTTGGAAAAAATCCAAAACCTCCTCTCAGCTGGAACTTGAAAAACTAAGTCACTTCCCCTAGTAGGTGGGAAATTCCTGCTGTGAAAAAAAAAAAAAAAAATCTGTCTAAAATGTTAAAAGTTACAATGGAAACAATGTAAAAAGGAACAATGCTTACAAAATAGTTACAAAAGGTCTTCCAAAGCAAGGTGCAGAACAATTTTAAATACAAGCAGAAATATCAGAACACACATAATGAAAACTCTGCCATTTCTGATCCTTTTCAGCCAATGAAATAGTCCAGCATTTATTTATTTATTTATTTAGAATTGGAATACATGGATCATTCTCATTCTTCAATCTTTTGATTATTTATAATGATATGAAACACACAGAATGAAGAAGCTGGATAAATATGCTTTTTAAAAACCCAAATTTGTTTACTAGGTATTGAAGAAAGTTCATTTTAAATCCTTAGTAAGCACAGTACTCAGCCAAAACCATGAAAGTAATTTACAGTAGAGAAGCCCTAAAGAATTTTTCTGAGAATATAAACTATAAAGAGTTGATATCAGTTGTGGGTTACTGACAGAAAAAACTTCTTAAGGGTTCTGAGTCTTAACATCAGATCCTTTCCACACAGGCAAATGGAGAAAAAAATCCTAGAAAAACTCAAGACCTAGGATTATCTAGCAGTTTTCTGCAAAATTATTCTCTTTGGCTTTTTATTTGTTTGTTTTTTGGGTTTTTTGGTAAAAGGAAACAGATGGATGTTTTATTCTTTCTTGCAAGTTCATCCTATATTCAAATAGCTTACATCAATTATTCCTTGATTCATCAAGATACATTCATGCTTTCATTGCCAAACACGAGAGCTGAGACAGCAGCTGAGTATTGGCCCCAGACCAGCTATTCCTGGGTGGAGCAAAGGAGCTCTAAATCCACTTACTAGATGAAGGATGAAAAACCCTTCCGTAGTACTTCTGAAACCCAGGCTTAATTTGATGGCTGCTTTCTTTTGCACATAATTGTGCTGAATATTTTGAGGCTTGTTGGTCAGATGTTGTGGGTATGTATTTCAGTGCTTGGCATCACTAAAAGATTTTTTAAAAATCAAGACTTTATAGCTACAGAAGTGTAGATAAAACACAAGATTCAAAAAAAGAAAAATCTGGCCAACAGTTCAAATACTCAGAATAATTCTGAAGACATTCCTGGACATTGTGAAGTTGCAAGACTTGCAGGCTCCACAGTTTTATCTCCCCTTTCATGCTGAAGGAGCACCTGACAAAGTTAGGTATGTGCACTAGTAAGGCATCTGTGCCTAATCATAAAACTGAGAAAGCTCCTAAATAACTTCCTATTTCACAGTCCAACTGGGAGGAAAGAAGAAAGTCTTCTGAAATATTTTCTAAAATTCATTAAAAATGAAAGTAATTTTTTTCAGTGTTGTGCTTTCCTAAGTCCTTACTGTGAATGGCAAATCTTGTTCAGACTTAAATGTAAATAAAAAAAAAGGGCATAATTTTTCTGGTGTGAGTTATAACCCTTTGACACTGCTTTCAGTGATCTTCAACATTTGTCTTTTACTTTCTTTGAGATTTTAAAGACACTATATCTAATGAGTTATTTCTGTTCATATTTCTGCTTTTCCAAAGAAAGTATTCCACTGTACTCAGTTCTTCAGCTGAGCAGTCTGGTTTGGGAAAGGAGGTCTTGTGGAAAGGTTGCTGGTTTTGCCATAACTTGCTGTCTGCCTGAAAAAGAATTAAGTGAATTCAATTTAATTTACTCACCACACTGAACTTTACTGAGGTGTAAGATTGTTTTTGTTTCTTATCAAAGATACTATATATAAACTAAACCTAAGATAAAGGTAGTTCGGTATATATAAGGTTTTCCACAATGCTTTCAGGACAGAGTAAAAAAACACACCTAGACTCAGACATCCATTAATAGACACCTCCCTAAAAACCTGTTTCTCAAGACATTTGAGAAGTCCAGAGACCCCATAATGAACAAACTCACACTCTGATCACGCTTTTATTTTATCCGATGAGCTAAAGGTTTTTTCAAAACATTTTGGATAACATCTGAAAAATTTTATGAAGTTATTTATACCTGGAGTTATTAATTTGAATTAATTTCTATAGCAAGTGCAACAAAATATTTCTTTTATTTACAGTGCAATTCCTGTAATACTTAACAGTGAGACTTTTACACATAATTATATTCCACAGAATGACAGTTTAAAAAAATCCATCACTGGTTTTTATTACATGTGGGATTTTTAAGAGCTGAGGATGTACAGATAATTCTTAATTTCCCCAACCTCTCTAATGGCCTGAATGGCTGTATTACTGGAAAGAAAGTGTCATAGGTAACATTAAATGAGTTCTCCATAAAGTACCTAGTTTGAATTTTTTTTTTAGTTGTTGGCAACTTTTAAGGTAAATTTGGATACAACTGGAGGGGAACCTCACTATGAAAGGAGTCTATGCTATTTATAGTAAGTTTTTTCTCTAGTGCAAGACAGTGAATGTTTGCCAAAAGAATTGTACATCCAGGAGGGTTTTTGAAATATGAAAGATACTTTTAAACTATGAAGAGAATTATAATTTTTGCCTAATATTTAGTAACCTTCAGATACTGTAATTCCACTTCAGATCCTGGAAAAACATTCCGGAGACAAATATTAGTCTACCACTGGATAGTGAAGAGGAGGAACAAAATTACATTTCAAGGGGAAACTGTTTTAATTAGAGTTACCTTGTACACCTGCACAGCAGTCACCTTCAGTACATTGTGCGAAGTGTTACACCCCACAACTCTGTTTATTCTTGCTACCATCAAATTCTGAGTCCATAAAGCAAGAAGCTCAAGATTGCTCCCAGGCATATTTATATCACCCTACATTTATGCTGCTGTAGTGCAGAAAACTAACTTAAACACCCTTAACTGGCTGGGTGTACATCCCACAGTAGTCTCTGGAAACACCCATAATCCATTACCTTTATGGCAAAGGAATCAATCCTTCATGGATGCTTCATTCTTTTATATTTCAGGATACATGAAAAAACAAGTGGATAGGGTCCATTACTGCCCTTTCACAAGTGTATTGAATCAGGAATGGCCTCACTATGATCCTGAAAGAATTCCAGTTTTATCAAAAAAATGGAAGGTGATTCTGTTCTCACAGGTAGGTGCATTTCTGTATCTGTACTTCTGCAGTCTAATCAGTTTCAGCATTTGGAAAGAAAGCCTGATTACAAGGAAACAGACCTCAGCGATCTCATCACCAGCCAGGACATGGAAGCTGCTGAGCTACTGCCTGTGCAGAAGCTTGCCTAGCACTATATCAGAACTCCCAAAGTTGTTAAACCACTTGGCATGCAAAACCATTTACCCTGAATCCTACCTGAGAAATCAAAGATCAGATTCTGACCCTGCAGCACTCGCCTGTCCTTTGCTGAAGCAGAACAAGTTACAAGCTTATAAAAAACTTACAACGTTGGAAGAAAACAAAAGACCATTTGTAAAACCAGCACTTACTTAGAAGAGCTGCTCAGCGACACCAGCTCCCCACCCTACAGATGTAGAGTCACTACTCATTAACACAACTCTCTGACATGATCTGACTCAGGTAACAGTGCAAATTCCTGACTTCAGTGACACTGGTACTTTGACAGAAGCCCAAAAAAACTGGACTCTGTAAAACACAACAAGTGCAGAACTCCTTGCTGCTGAATGAAGGCAGCTGATGAAGATACGTTTTGGAAACCAACACTTCTGAAAAATGTCCATCTTGATGAAATACCTGTCAGGTCTTTTTTGTGAAGCAGTTGCCATGTCAAGAACTCTTGATTATTATTGTCCTAGGACTCCAAAGCTCCAACACACTACATATGAAAAAACACATCACTGAAGACTGCAGCTAATTTATAAAGTATTATGTGTGTGGTAAGATGAATGGCAGCCATTTCAGTTCACTATCTATCTATATGTTCTAAATTCTGACTTGAAATTCAGTTACCGAGAGGATGTCTTCTTTAGTTCAAACTGACCCAGATACTCAGCTGAGGTACCCAGCACAGAGTCACTTCTGTGAGAACCTAGAATCCATTTTATTGTCAAGTCTGAAAAATAGTTTAACTTCCTTCTCTTGAAGACACACCAGAGATTTGATTCTGAATAAAATAAGCCTTCCTGATAGGAAATAATTTATTACAGAAATGTACTCTTAAATCATGAGCTCCACCATTTACATGGCATTTGGATCCATCAACTACATCTCCAGCACATGCAGTACTATTTGAATAGGGCCAATCTAATTTCACAGTGTTACTGTGACAACAGTTCCATTCTCACTCACAGACCTCAAATAAATTTTGTATTAATCTCTACTTAGCAAAGGTATGTTAATTTGGCTACAGTTAATATATGGGAGGATGCTGAGAGCATTGATACCTATTCACTCCTTTGAAAAACCAAAACTACTATAAGCTCTAACATTATAAATAAAGAACGTATAGTAGGAAAGATGGTGCTTATCAGTTTCATTTTATTCACTCTGTATTTTCTACAGTAGCAATGTGTTTTGCAAGTGGTTTCCTTTTACTGACCTTGGCATTCATCAGGACCATACTGTGATTTATATTGAGAATTCCAGGCCTTTATCTGATCTTATAAATAAATGTAAAATACATAAAACAATTATCCTACTGTAAAATTGAATTTTATCTCTCTGTAATCAGCTTTTGTCTATGATACATATTTCTATGTTTGAATACAATTCAAAATTAATAATAGGTATAATTTATTTTCTGACTTTTCATTATCTTGACATTTTAACAATCTTTTTTTTATATACTCAGGCTTTAATTTTATCTAGGGCTTCAACCCCACAGCTCCTTTTTAGGCATGTACAATGTGTCTTTCAGAATATCCATTCAAGGAATAAGCCTGCTAAAAGAACACATTGGCCCTTTAACAGACCAAGAAAATGTATTAAAAAGAGCAGGGCTTTATAACAAAGAAAAACACCAGATTAAGGAAGAAAATTTAGCACTGCATATAAATGACAGGGAAAAAAATATTAGAAGATAGCACAAGTTACAGTGAAAAATTAGAAGTAAAAAGGAGAGTTCTGATTGGTGATTCTGGAAAATTATTAACAGATAGCTTAGATTTAATTTTTTAATAGCTAAAAGAGACAACCAAGGAAGCTTTTTTCCTATTAGACAGCAGTCACAACTTGATATTGAATGCAAAGCATTAGCAATTTAATATAGAGATTAGTCTCATCTGGACATGAGGCTTTCAGTACTTTACAAGTAATTTTTTGGCCTTAAATGTAATTTATACAAATGCACCAATCTAATAGTTTACTTTCTTTTTTAATTCAATTAATTAACTTCAACTAACTATCCTCAACATTTTACTACCTCAGACATGCATATGTTGACTTCAAAGAATGTATGTCTCAAGTCAAGTTCTCACCACCATGTAAGGCTTAAGTAGACTTCATAAGCAAGTGCTATGATTTACACAGAAGACCTCAGGAATTAAAAAAAAAATAAAAAATACATACATACAACACAACATGAGAAAATATCCTAGAAAGATTGTGATGAATAAATACAAAGAATATGATGGCTATATGGGCTAACAGCAGAAGAGTCACTTTCCATACAGGGCAAGAAGTCCACAGCCACTCTGCACAAAGCCAGACTGGCCACACCACAGCTGTTAGTGCAGCGGCAGTGGGATTCCTTCACCTCTGCAGCACATGAAGCTGCTCACTGGGCCTTTGTGATTAGAGGAGGAATGTGATAACCACGGTGGTCTAGACTGCTGCAAGTGAAAACAACACGCCCCAAAATGAGTGGTCCTTGGTTTGAAGTGGCTGTGGTCAGGATGAGGCATGTTCAGGAAGCAGTCCCTAGAATACCTTGTGATAAACACATGTGGAGAAAATAACATGAAAGAACAGTGCAGTTAACTGAATAAAAGGTTAAAGAAAATAAACAGTATTTTTGCAGCTTAGCATTTATTTGTGAACTGCTGGTGCAACTCTATGCTTGACAGAAAAGCTATGAGGCTTTTCGTAGCTTGACAAGACAATCTACAGGCTTGAATGAAATGTTCAGCTTAAGGAATTAGAATAAATCTGATGACTGATGTGCTACTGAACGTGACAAACTGTCATCTGTTTTAAACAGGATCTCTGTAGGATGTAGTGAAAGCAATATTTTCCCATTACCTTAAACATACTAAGACTTTTCCCAATGAATTCTGGCTAATCTGTTAAGACAAAAGATCTCCTCAAACTCTTGGCATTTCAATAAAATAATGAAATAGCCATTTGGTTTACTTGCATAATTAATTCATGCTGACACTGTACTTCTGTGATTAATTTACAACTACTCACAAAAGTAGAAAACAAAAAAAATTACTGTAACTTCCTGAATTAACTATATAATTATAAAATATGCACAATAAGAGATTAAAGCAGCTTATCTAAACGCTATTTGTACACAGACTTTCACATGTAGAAATATCAAATTGTTTATCTGTTATCAAAGTGGATTTTATACAAAAGTAGGTACAGGCATTCCTTAATAGCTTTTGAAAAATCAAGAAAAATTATCAAAACACCTACAGTCAAATGGTATTGCAACACATAGCTAGGGATATATTTTAAAAAAACAACTTTAGTTCTAATTTGGCCAAATCCTTAAAAATTTTAAGGCATTACTTTAATTATATACATGGACACACATATAAACTTAGAAAAAAATCCTTGGAATATAGTTTATGCTATTATTTTAAAAACTATATAAGCAACAAAAAACTTTGGCAGGATCTAGGCTGAAAACAGGAATATCCTTCCTCTATATAAATAGTTCCTGCAGGAATTACTAAGGTGTTTTACCATCTCCTTATCCTAGAGATAATGACTCAAATCTGTCCTACAAACACAAAATATGGAAAAAAGGATTTTGTGGCATCTGCCTGGAATCTGTACCTTAGATACAGGGAATGGGAAATACTGTTCATTGGTGGATAAAGCGCAGTAACTTCAGTTTGAACTATGCTGTATTTGCAAAGCTGAGCAGGGAAGCCAGCACAACCCCTCAGCTCCAAAGGGGAATAAGAATGAAACCACCACCAATGTCATTCTACCTTCAGAAAAGGCTAAGTGCCAGAAGTGCATATAATTTAAGATACATTAGCTTTCATGTAGTCCTCTCAGTTTATTAATTGGTTTTCAACTATAATTTCACATAATATATTTCTAAGAACAAATAGTCCATGCTGTTTAGCTCATAAATGTCAGCATTAGACTAACTTACCTTGCTAAGTTCCCTTTAATGCTATACAAGAGCACCACAATTACTGGTAATTAGCCCAGCAAAAAATGGTTTCTAGGCATAAGCCAGATTGCAAGTAAAATATCACATGTATTTTACTGACAGAACAGAGTTAAGATTTTGAAAGATGCTTTGCCATTACAGCTAGTGAGCTGTAATAAACATCTAAACTCAGAATATTAAAGCTTTGCCTACTCCTGCTGCCAAGATACAAATTGAAGTAATCAAAAAAGTTCAAGGACCTCAGTCAAAATGATTGTGCTTGTAAGACTGCAGCTACATGTCCCTTCGTCCACCATTTGCACCAGAAACCATTCAGACCTCAGAAGACCAAGACATGTTTTTCAAACAATTGTTTTACAGCTCATCAATATAGATCACAAGCCTCTACACAAGCTTAAGTTTTGTTCTGTCTTTATATGCCTCAGTTACCATAATCTCCTTCCCCACATAATGTAACCTGTTAACAAAAATCACCATGACAGGGATAAAATGTCATTCTAGAGTCAGCTATCAGTAGATCTTTGAGGTACTCTATACAGTCAGCAGAAAAATGTATTACTTATGCTTATACCAGAATTACAAATTAATGTTTCAGTTACCACCTGTGATCTTTTGGACTGGGAGAGAACCAGAGCCTAGAAGCTCTGATATTTCCCAAAGCTTTTCACAATTGCCAGCTCTACATTTCTATCATCTTCCCTGGGTCAAAACATCAGTCCTCACTACAACCTTTGCTATTCAACATGTGCTGTACTTCCCTCCTGAATGCTTCAGGCACTATACAAAATCTCTCAAAGGACCCAGGTGCTGATACATAAGGAATGCTGAACACACAGAGGTGGTCTCCACTTTCTTCAGAGTAACTGCCAAGTTCAACTGATGCATCAAGCACAGAAAAACATTGGTTATCAGTCATCTTTTCATGATGTCCTCCATGCACTGGCAGGTGCAAGACTTGGTGTTTCTGTATTTTGTTTTTTAAAAACCTTTTAGGCCAAGTTTAATGAAGGCTTGTCTTATTTCCCTCACCTTTCAATGACCAGTATATCCACTCTGTTGACTTTACCACTCATTTCATGCATCATACAAGATTATTAAGCTCTTCTTTCGCTTCTAAGGGCAAACATTCATTGGAATGTAATTTTCTGAACATTTTGTCTTTTCAGCTCTACCCTGTATTTCACTGAAAGCTTTACTGTCAAACTTCTGAAAAAACCTCCCTCCTATCCAAAGAAAACATCCCTTTAACAAGAACATGAGCTAAACTTTGCAACCATGCCCTTGAGAGGCAGGGAAAGCTTATTTTCATAAACACTCAAGTCAAATACTTATATTCTGCTACAGCTTCCTATTTGTGCTAATATCACTGCCTCTGGTACTAACTAAATCAAAAGTCAAAGAACACAAAAACACAATGGCTGAAAACAAAAGGGCATGATCATTCTTGCAAAAAACAACAGTGGCTTAAGACATCACTAATGCTATATATATATGTTGCAACTTCATATGTGAGAAGTCACTGTTGCATAGAAGTAAAATTTCTTCTAAATTACTAGAATTTAAAAATTGAGACTTGCTTAAGTAAATTTTATTTATATAAATTTAGAAATTCCTCCCTCACAAATTTTAGCTGTATATCCATCTATCATCAATGCTGCTACAAATTTACAAAATGCTTTTCATAACACATTCTAGAAAAGAGTATTTTTACCTTTGGAAAGATATGTTACTACTTGTACTGACTCTGGTTTGGATGTCATTAACTTCCTTCATAACTGCACACATGGTTCTTTGGTGTTTTGGGGCAATAGCTAGAACAGTGCTGATAACATACCAGTATTCTGAATATGGCTTACACTGCTTCCACAGCATCAAGGCTTTTGTTTCACACCAACTCTGTCCCTCCAAAGAGCAGCCTGGGCGTGGGCAAGACATTGTGAGGGGAGAGAGCTGACCCAAACCAACCAAAAGGATATTCCATACCATATAATGTCATGTTTAGCAATGGAAACTGGGTAAAGCAAAGAAGGGGGTATGCAGTTTTTCTTCCAAAGCAGCTGTTCTCTGTGATGGCTAGACCATGGTGCACTGATGGTGAGAGGTGGCTAGTGACTCCGTTTGCATAAAGTTTTGTTGTTTTTAGTTTTGTTTGGTTGGTTTGTTCTTCCTTTGTTTTCCTTTGCTTACTAAACTGTTGTTGTCTTGGACCATGAGTTTTCTTCCACCTCCTTATTTTCCTTCTCAGCCTGCTGGAGGGAGCAGCAAGTGAGCAGCTTCAGCTGCAAGTGCAGGTGTTCAGCTGCTGGTTGGGGTC
Source organism: Parus major (assembly GCF_001522545.3). NCBI lineage: Eukaryota > Metazoa > Chordata > Aves > Passeriformes > Paridae > Parus > Parus major. The sequence continues at coordinate 37,898,897 of NC_031774.1, read as the reverse complement.
AACCCCACACATGACTCTATTTTTTCCCTTCAAAGCACAAGGATGTTTATAGCTGTGATTTGAGTCTGTTCTTTAAAAATGCACTGAAACAAGAACAGGTTGGAATAATGTCTAGAACTTCCTCTCCAGACTGCAAGAAATAATTGGGTTTGAATGATTAGAGCACCGTAATAGTTTGCTACCATGAACCACAGTGTACTTTGGGTTGGAAGGGATCTTGAAGATCACCCATTCCAACCTCCTGCCATGGCCAGGGAAACCTTTCATTTGTTGCTCAAAGCCCCATCCAACTATATGCCATGAGAAAGAAAATCCATAATTTCATCTTTGCAAACCATAAGAAAAATTGACTACTATTAGAATAAATAAAGCTAAACTCCCCATACAATTCCAGCAGAATTCTAACTGAATAATTTATTTTTGAAAAACGCTTTCTTTCACAATCTCACTTCTAAGTCCATTTCCTAACATCTGAATGCCAGTTTAACACACATAATGAACAGCAGGTAGAAACACATTTCCAAAGATTACTTCAGATTGCAATTTAGCCCAGTATTCATATAGTCATCAGACAAATCTTCAGGCTTTGAGAATGACTTAATTTTTCTTTTGAGATATAAGGTACAGTACAGGAGTGTTACTGTGCAGAAATATTAGTCAGAGCAAAAACACCAGGGACCCACACCCTTCCCATTGTTTTGAAATGTAAACATTAAGACAATTGGAATTTCAAATAAAAAAATGCAGGGCATATGTTATAGAAACGGAATACCTGTTACAATCACAGAATACTACTAATCTCTCATATTTCAAACATAGACTTATTGGAACAAACCCAGTAAAAACCCCCACAACAAGAACAAAACCTTACTACCTATTATCTCTCAAACATTTTCCTTTCTCCCTTTAAAATTAAGAACTGCATTTAAAAATTTCAAATAAAATTAGCATCTTGCTGTTTATGAAGTGTTCTCACACTGGAGTAACTTGGCTATATATAAAACTGCACCAGGTAAACTGATTTCTAAAGAAAGTTGCAAAAAACTTGGACGTTTTTCACAGTTCTACAAGTGGCCCACACAAATGTCAACAAACCCAGTCCACTGTATCATTTAGTTGAGCCACGTAACACAGCTCTGGGCTGCGGGTGTGGACACATAGCATGCAAAGTAGGCAATAGGCAAGATTAGCTACTGCTGATTTTGGATTTCTGAACTGCTCTATTCAACATTTCTCTACACTCAAAAATACAGTAAAAAAAATATCAGGACTTAGCATATATGAAAAAACAAAAATACAAAACTAAATCCCAAAACTTGTATTTTAATCTCCTTTGTAAATTTCTCAAAGAGCTTCCCACAGGCACTGTTTTCGAGGGTTTCATCCAAGATTTGCCTAAGGACATGCAGTTGGCTCAGAAGTTAACAGAATACACTGGCAAGCCACGTGGGCTCTGGTCCTTGCAGCGCTGTGGAACAGAGCACGCTATTTCACCCGACCGCCCGCCCGTCACGAACACCACAAAGCCGTCCTTAAACATCTCAGCACACAGTCACTGCCTTGACTTGCACGGCTAATGGTAGCCATTTAATTCTAAACCCACATGCATTTCAGTGAATAAAAGATATCCCAGATCTACGCTGAAGAAGCCGCTGCAGCCCGGCGCTCAGGTTAGAGAGGCTGCAGGTTCGCTCCGGCTGCCTGCTGGCACAGGGCTCCATCTGCCGGTGTGCGGTCCCACACACCCACGGGAAGCGCTGCTGGGGAAAAAATCAACCAAAATCTCAACACCTATGTCACATCTCTGCTTGCTAACGAGGTGTTTAGAACACATAATGTGACACGTAACAAGACACATTCAGAAAACACTGCTGTTTCAGAAGAAAACAAACTACATTAACTCCCACACATTCACTTCATGCTAGGTTGAAACTTGTACCGCTATGACATTTTTTGTTATCCTTTAATATTTGTAAAATACGACTCAAAAACTATTATAAAGATGTACCGTTTTTCTACAAGATGCAGCATATGACTACACATTCCCAATCCAGATGTGAAGCTTTACTGTTCCTTCTTAATGCAAGCAAATCAGCAACACAGATAACCCTCAAAAACTACTGCAAACATCACAATTTAAGGCATTAGAGATGGTCTTTTGAGGCTCTATGTATTATCCTATAAGGGAAGGAGAACTGCTGAACAAGGGCATCAGGGAATTCACACAGCTCCTCCTGTGGCTCAGCTTTCCCAATGTAGCCTGTTCCCTATAAACGACAATTGAGGAAACTAATGGAAAAGAAAATCTCCTAAAACAAACTTTATTTAGCACCGCAAAATGAGAACAGAATACTGTCTTTTTTCAAAATTTTTACTTGAAGGAAAAGCAAACTTTTAAACTTGGAAGTGACTTTTCCACTTGCTTAATTTAAATTTTAATCAAAATGCACTTTAAAATAAAACTGAGCAGAACTCCGGGTTTCCTGATGTCTCTTTAAGGAACAATGACATCAATGCAGGCCACACTTGAGAAGGATATAGGTGTGGAACTACATCCTTTTTCATCATACAGTCAGGTGCATAGGGGAAAGTTAAACTTCAAGATTCCTGTGGTTTAATGAAAATAAATACCATTGCAAACACATCCAAGAACACAGACGCATTAAATACTGTTTGTTTTTCTTCAGATATAGATCATGGGAATGGAGATATTTAACTACTTCAAGACTAATTTTTATTTCATTTTATTCTGTTTACAGTCAACAATCTCCTGGTATCATGACAACTAGCAGAGGCAAAAAAAAAAAAAAAAAAGTGGATAAAAGTGAACTAGTGCCTGTGAATATAGTTTTAAATTAGTATCCAAGTATTTGATTGGACTGGTTTGATTACACTAAGCAACTAAATGTCTATCATTGTTCCTGGATCATCTATTAGTATTTGTAAAAAAGAAATTAAAAATAATAATACATTTCTGTAGCTCTACAAGAGCTACAAAAATGTCAGTAAATCTTAAAATTGTGGTGGGTGTTTCACAGTGCAAATTTCCGCATTGCAAGGAAGGTACCAAGCAGCAAAATGATCACACAGTGCTTATGTCAAATCTCAGACAAGGAAAACCACAACCTAATACTCTGCCAAAATAGCAACTGGAAAAACTGCCTGTGTCTATGCACACACAAGAAGCACACTACAGAAATACATGATAAAAAATACGGCTTTGTTTCTCAGGCTTGCATCTAAAAATTTACATAGCCAATTTAATGCCTTCCCACCCCTTAATCACTTAATACCTAAAATTACTATTTTATAATAACCAAAAATTTTATTTATTTGAATGTGAATCCCAAGAACACATTGAGAAGCAGTATCCTAAAGCAAGTCCAACAGCAGATCACAGAAACTGTAAGTTAAGAACACTATTTAAGGAAAGCAAGTTGTAACTTTCTAAAAGTAATACTAAAAACTTTATTAAAATATTCCATGGATACTAATGTTTTTATTATATCAATACCACTAATGATATTATAGGATGAGATAATTTAGGCAACTACAAGAAGCATAAATTATAATATCTGACACAATATTGCATTAGATATGTATCTTCACATTTTGCTATATAATCTCTCTCAAACAGCACTTTCAAAAAGTATATAACTAGGTGTCATACTATTACAGAGAAATAAATGCTTTAAAAATAATACACTCATTTTTGCATAACTTCTTTCAATAGCTTTGAAGACACCACTGTAATGTCTTAGCTTTTCTAATTATGTTCAGTCAGTGTTTTCAGATCTCTTAACTGCACTCAGCTGCAAGCTGAGATATTTTTCTTGGTAACTAGGTTTATCTTTTTGGCAGTCAATTCCTAAAATGAAGTTAAATCTGTAATACATAGGGAACTCCCCCACCCCTGCCAGAAACAAAGTAAACATAATACAAACTGATGGTTTTTTTCCTATCAAATACAATAGGCAAGCAAGAAGAATGGTTCCACTTTCTCACCTGTTGAAACATCAAAATTAACAAGGAGAGGGGGTCAAACATACACATTTGCAAACAGTGCAATGAAAGGAAGCTAAAGCAGAGTTGATTGATCCCAAAGGAAACAAGTCAAGAACATCTTAAAAAAAATGTAATACAAAGTTTTAAACATATTTAACTTTTTGCACTAAAAATGAAACAATAAAAATTGTACTTTAAATTGTGTAGACATTGTACAAAAAAGAAATATTTTAATACTTTTCATTTTCATATACCTCAACTGCCATGCCTCAGAAAGCCCTATGCTCTTTTCACCAAGCCAATCTAAACTTAAGATCATTCTTCTGTTAAATTGGCAATTATGAACATTTTCAAGTTCTAGTCCCACCAAGGGCAATTCATACACATGCCCATACCCATGAAGTAATTCTTCAGTACTAAATACTCCCTTTACAACTGGACATTTTTATTGATAAGCTAAAGTACAAGTGAACTTGTACATTGGCTTAAATCAACTACTACCATAAATTAAAAATGCAGTCTGTTTGCTTCAAGTACAGCAGGTTTTGATCCCATGTTAAATTCTCTGTGGCATCATACAGCATCTTCAGAACAGTTTCAATTCAGGTACAACCCTGCTCTCATTCCACAAATCCCGATGGTAACTACCACCCTCTCCCTATAAAGACCTAATCAACAACCAGGCATTTTAATCCTTCTTTGTCCCTCTTTGTAGTAATACTACATTACTTCACCAGATTAGGTTTTTCTAATTTATTTCACACTTAACATTTAAATTAGTGCATAGCTAGTCAGAATATTACTATTTACATGAACATATAACTTAAAGATCAAATTCTGTCTTCAACAGATTTACATAAAAGGACAGAAAGGATAACATTTGTCTACCAGCATGTTATGTGGATCTCCTTAACTCAATTTATTACAGATTTCATGGTGCAAAAATGAATGCCCTCCAGGAGCTGAACTCATTACTGATTATTTCTTCCAAACCCACAGTGTAATCCCGTGCTTTTGTGACCGATTGGAGTTTGCCATTCACTTAAAGGGAAGTTGGATCTGTTCCTTGGTTTGTTACTCTAGCAAGAGATACTTAACAAAACAATACCACAGCCACTGTCTTGACTTTTTTTCTATTACATAACAGATAGTATGAACTGGTCTCATGTATTTTAGCCCCTGTGAAAAATAAAAGAAACATATTGATAATAATGTTAACCAGACGTGAAGTCAACAACAGGATTATATGCCTTTTTTCAATGTAAATTTCCAGAATATGTTTCAGCAACTATAATGGCAACTAGCCTGTAAGTCACTCATGGACCCTACTGAGCCCTTCAATCCCCTCCCTACTCTAGAACCCACAGGAGCCTTCCTGCAAGTCATCTGGCGCTCATGCAGCACAGCCAGGTCACAACACATGCACAAACAGCCTCCTATCAGTCACCTGACTGAATAAACTCCCCCTATGTGCCTACTAGAGAAAAGCACAGGTAAGCAAAACAAAAACTAACAAAAAAGGGAGGAAAATAAGTTGTACACATACTCTGGTGGCCAAAATGAAGTTAATCGTAGGCCACAGGTACCACAACTCAGTTTCAAAAAGTTCCAAAATAAAAAATGCTTTCAGAATAATTAACTGAACCACTGAATTTAATTCCTCTGAAAAGCTGGAAATAAACATTAAAATGCCTTTGGCAAGACTCAGCCAAGTGTAACAGTGCACAGTAAATACAATAAGCTGTCGTCATGTTTAGAAATTCAATGAAATAAGCCTTTAAGCAACACATACTGCATTATGATAGGAATCCACTGGAGTTCAATTTACATGATCATGTCTGTTGCTTGTACTTAGTGCCTGTTTCACACATCATACAAAACATTTCAAGAAATTTAATTTATTTTAGAGAACTGTAACCTACATGTGGACATTTCAAAAAATATTATTGGATTCATTAATACTATGAAAACTGAAGATCGATCCCAGCAATAACTCATGTTGAGGTGGGCTGACTGACTGGAATCCAGGTGCCCACCAAAGCTGCTCTATCACTCCCTCCTCAGCTGTACAGGGAAAAGGAAAATATAACAAAAGGCTAACTCACCAGTTACCATCAAAACAGAGTTGACTCAGGGAAATACTAAGCTTTAAAACACTTTCCTCCCCCTTCTTCTTGGGTTTAACTTTACTCCCAGTTTACCCCCTCCCCATCACAGAGCAGAGGGAAAGAAACAGGGTTTACAGTCAGTTCATCACACATTGTCTCTGCTGCTCCTTCCTCCATGGGGAGAGAACTCCTCACACTCTTCCCCTGCTTCAGTGTGGGGTCCCTTCCATAGGAGAAAGTCCTCCATAACTTCAATACGATTGCTTCCCATGGACTAATTATTCACAAACTGCTCCGTGTGAGTTCCTTCCATGTGGTTCAATCTTTCACGAACAAACTCCTCCAATGTGAGTCTCCCATAGCTCCCTCCTGCCAGCAAACCTGCTCTAACATGGGCCTGCCAAGAGCCTGGTACAGCACAGGTTTCCCATAGGGTCACAGCCTCCTTTGGGCACAGACTCTTGCTCCAGTGTGGGGTCCTCTGTGAGCTGCAGGTGGATCTCTGTTCCATGGTGGATGTCCATGGGCTGCATGGGCACAGATGCCTCACCATGGTCTGCACAACAGGCTGCAGGGGAATCTCTTCTCTGGAGAGAAGAGAGCACCTCCTGGTGCACCTCCTCCCTCTCCTTTGTCACCGACCTTGGTGTGTGCAGAGTTTTTTTTCTCATGCATTCTAATTCCTCTCTCCAGCTCCAAGTGAGAATTCCCAGTCCTCCCCCCTTTCTTAATTCCATTATCCCAGAGGTGCTGCCACTGCTGCTAACAGGTTGGCCTTGCCCAGCAGTGGATCCATCTTGAAGATTGGCTCTGTCACACATCAGGGAAGCTTCTAGCACCTTCTCACAGAAGACCCTCTGTAGCTCCCCTGCTAAAGAACCTTGCCACATAAAGCCAATATGGTTATAAAAACTATTTTCAAAATTCTAACACATAATATTCTTTACTATACCAAGGGCACCATTACACAGAAACTCTCAGTTTGCATTTTAACCTGTCCCTAAAGGACAAAGGTCCACATCAAGAATCATCATGTTAAACAGAAGCCTGCTGTTATCACTTAAGCAGAGAGCATGCCAAGCATCCTGTCACTTAAACTGGTGGCTGAAAGCAGCAGAGAATCATCTTAACAACTGAGCATTCACATTGGTTCTTTCCATAGCTGTATCTGTTCTGCAAATAAAGGTTCAATATTGCTTCTCTTGCTCCTTCAAAACCATTTTCCTTTCAAAGGAAAAGGAAAAAGGCAGCAATCATACTCACAGGAATATCTGTCAGTTGCAACATTAACATTGAAGTTAAATCTGTCAATAGTCATTTTGACAAGCCCAGAAGGGTTGTTTGTTTCAAAGGGAAGTTTCAAAACATCAATTTCCCACACAGGATAACAGATGTAAAAGTGAGAAGCTTCTGCATTGATTTGGGTGACCTGCACTATAGTGAGCATCAAGTTAGATCACCAATTCATAGCTCAAAACCATTGCACTATGGTATTGCACTGCCATCAGCATGCAGCATATGTTCTGCTCCCTGTTTGGCAGACTAAAAAGTAGATAGCATAAAGATCCTTTAGGATATCTTTCAAGTTCACAAATAATTTTACACAAAACTGTGATCTATAGGCAGGATGCTCTTCCCTTTCAACCTCAGCTCATGTGTATCTTCTTGGTTTAAATTCTAATGAATAATTTGTTGATTCTTTCCACAGAGAACTATCAAACATATATTTTATCTTCTCCTCTAACCCCTTCTAGCAAGATCCAAAAACTCCCTTCCTTTGTTAGTAACCTATGCACTCTCAAAAACTAAAACCCCCACTAACTGCAAAAAGCTACATGTGGGTCATGTGGCATCAGTACCATATTATTTTTGCCAGTAATAAAATGTGTTGTACTTGTCTTGCTGCAAGAAAAATACTAAGCCTGAAACAAAACCTTGGGGTTTTTTGCTTCTTAGTAGTCAGGGAAAGAGTTTAACACCATTATAATGCATTTCTAATTTAGCAGCATCTAGAATGACTTCTAACAAACAGGGGGATAGATTAACAGAATGTGAAGAAAAGTAACATTTCTTTTTCCAAAACACCTGAAAAAACTAATAACTAAAAGGGAAATTAAGTAAATCCTGAAACAAAGCAAGCAAGCAAAGAAAAAGGCAAGAAATCTAAGTAGTTATCATGTGATGACTGGGGAAGAGATTTTTAACTTAACTTGTTACCCACTACTATTGGGCAGTAGTCCCCACTACAAACTGTAATGGGAATCTTCCTCTAAGGAACTTGCAGTATCATTGCAAGAAAAACCTGTAATACCTATAGAAACTAGTAGCAGCAACTGTCCCTACCTTTTTAAATCCTAAAAGTAATTTCACCTCCCAGTCCCTCTCTTCACTTTTCATACTGCAACCAGAACTGCAGTAACTTCTTCTTAGCTGGACAGGCAAGACAACTTTATCTCTTTCAAGATCCTGAAATCAGTACTACTCCCTTTACCAGAGACAGGGCAGAAGAGCTCACAGCCATCAAATTGATGGCACATCATTGGCGTACATAGCTCTGTCTCACACAGCTGAAGAACCTTGTCACGAATGACAACATTCTGGATACTAAACAGCAAAATAAAACCAAAGAGAACAACCACATAAGCAGCATGTTCAAGTGGCATGACAGTTTTAATTCCTTTTAAACCTCATGATATTTATAAGTTAGTGCCATGACATATTTAAATAAACAAATAACCTAAAAGAAGTGGTTTCAAGTTAAATCAAAGCTGTACATTCCCAGAGCAGAACTGGTCAAGTATGGATGCTCAAGGACAGGTACAAGAACAAGGCAAGCACATCGTTGCACTTCCCTACATCCCACAGATCCTAGAATCTCCAAAATTTGCAGCTCTGAGATCTGAGCCAGAAAGCACACTGCTGTGGATAACTGATTTTTCTTCCACAGCTAAAGCACTGCAATTTAAGTCTGTTCTAACTGCAGTTAGAACTTGCTGGAATATTCAAAAGCCACTACGGCACTCTGAATTCTCAAACTCGGGCTGAACAAATTCCTACAGCAACCCAGCTCCAATCACCTCAACCATCCGAAGTTGTACCTAGACCCAGCTGTAGTTTTTCCAGGGACAAACGCTGGAGGGTGTACCGCCTCAGGTAAAATAGCCCTTTGGGTACATTTACTGAATGTTTTTCTCCCAGACTGTTCACACTGAGAAACCATAGCCTTTTTCCTCAAAAGAAATAGACGCTCACACCATCATCAAGAATTCTGATTAGCAGGAATTCCAACAGGAGCTGAGGTATACAGCTCATTTCCTAAGCAGCTTTAAGTCATAAATATTAAAAAAAAAAAGCACAAACTTTATTTTAGCAAGCTCTTTTCTTGTGTGTCCCCCCCCCCTTTTTTTTCATGTATTACTACAATGCTGAGCATCTTACACAGTTTGTTCTCATCTGACACTCAAGATCCAGCACCGACCTCCTGAATTTGTTCGGGGCAAGTTTCATGTCGGACTGTCCCGGCTCCCTTCTGAGCGCTGTCCCCCTCCCGGGAGGCGGCAGCCGGTTCATCCCTTCCCTCCCCGCTAAGCCGCCAGCCTCTGGGACCCCAAATCGCGCACCAGCAACGGGAAACTTGCTTCCTTCCCCCTGTTTCCAGCGGCAGAGCTGGCGAGTGGGGCAAGCCGGGCCGCCCGGCAGCCATGGGGAGGCAACATCAGCCCAGCCAAGGGGATGCCACGGCACACGCGGCCGGTCAGCGGCGCAAGGGCCCGGCGGCGGCTCGGCGCCGGGGGCAGAGGAGGCCGGGCAGGGCCGCTTGCCCGCGGGGAGGCGCTGGGGACAGAGCGGCCCGACCTAATGTCGCCTCGG